>NC_088841.1:4548111-4801587 GCF_904066995.2 Poecilia reticulata
CGCACTAAGCTTCCCAAACCTGACACTCTCCCCTCCAGGCTCTAGTTCAGTGTTTCTCAACCTTTTTTGGGCCAGCGCCCCCCTAGCCTTTATCCAGGTCCCTCACCGCCCCCACCAAAGAATTTGTAGGCTACTTTGTACTGACTATTATTTTATTATTAATATTATTATCACTATTGTAGATGTTTTGATTTTTATGCTTGTTTCTGTTTTTATCATCAAAAATAATTTCCCAGAGAACAAAAAAGTCATGGGAATGGATATTATTTTCACAGGTGTCTACGAAAAATGCAATGAACATTCAAGTTAAAATCGGTAGGCCTAACAGCAGCCAATCAGAGTGGAAACAATATTCTTATTCTTTGCCATTTTCTAGTTGTTAAATATTCCACAAAATGACCAGATAAAAGATGTTCAACATGCCAGTTTAAACTTTGATCTATTTGCAAACGACTGAGCTCTGCAACATTAAAACATGGATAGAACCGTAACTACATTAATCATAGCTCTTCTTCTCTTCAGTGTTTGTCAGTTTTTGGTGGTGCAGCTCTGTGCTGCCTTCAGGAGAATGGGACATCAGAGTATCATCCATAAAACTTCACCCACATGGCATTTATTGTGCAAACCTGAGCTTTCAGTGGAAAAACTAAAGTTCCAGATCCTTTTAATGCCATACAAATATGAGACAGAAACATGGATTATATCTTTATATAGACATGTCTATTGATTATAGATTAATAGTTTTACTGGACAGAAATTACAAAGAACAAATCTGGTTCTTAATCAAATCCTAATGAGTCAAATTGAAAGAGTCATGGAGTCATCAGCCTCATGACATTAACACTGACATGAAAAGTAATGAAGAAATAAATATATCAAATCTAATAAAAACATAAATAAGTGATCAGTCCTTTACTTTTATGGTCTGTAAGATATATTTATTCTCAGTACTAGATATGTCCTCAACAAATCCGAGACATTTTAACAATATTTTTTTAACTTTTATCTGGAAATAGTGTCTGTTTATTCTTGCCATACCGTCCACTGTATTAATTATTTTTTCGTTAATTGACGCTCATCATCAGTAATCTCATCACCTGCTGCAGCTCCTCATCAACACATGATGTGTTTCACATTATGTGTTGATTTTTTTCACTGTTCAGCGTCGGATTCCCTGTTTTTATGCCATAATTCACATCTAGTTCGTCGCTCTGTTTTATGTCCCACTTCTCCTGTTTCAGAGTTTTGCGTAATGTTCGCGTCGTTCTTTTTTTTTAACCTCCTAATGTGCAGGGCGGTCGGGAAGCACATTGATGGGGAAAAGGCAGACTGACATAAACCTTTTAAAACAACAGAAACAATTTCTGCATTCTGACTATTGAAATTTAAAAGTGGTACCGTTGTTCTATCACACCCGTTTCATACCGGACCACTTACAGCTCCGGTGTTAACGCTATAAAATGACGCTCTCTATCGTGGTACCACCCATGGAGGGATTTCTTCATTTCTTTATTTAAATGGGTTAATTTTTCAGAGGGATACACAGTGAGGGAGAACGGAGCTGCGCCAAGAAGCTAACAGAAGCTAACAAACACTGAACAGAAGAAGAGCTGCCATCGATACAGTTGCAGCCAAGCATGATTTAATGTTACACAAGACAGTTTTACCAGGTTGCTCAAAGTCTAAATTGGTATTGTTGTGCATTTAAGGTGTAAAGTTTACCCCCAAAGGCATCCCAGCGCCCCCCTTTTGTAAAAATATCTGCCAGCGCCCCCTGCCGTCCTCTGAATGCCCCCCCGGGGTGGCGGTACCCCCCACGTTGAGAACCGCTACTCTAGTCCGTATTACCCTGTTCATGAACACCACAAACACAACCTCTGATCTCTATCAGAAGCAGCTCTGGTGGAGACCAACCCATAAACTATATACAAAGAATGACGGCACAGCTCTTGCTTTGGTTGGATACGAACCAGTCAGCATTAAAACACAACCCTTAGCCCCTCCAGTCAACCATTTCCAGCAATCTAAGCAACCGACAACAACTCTCTGGTATGATTAAAAACTGGAATTACTCTAGCTAATACTGCTGCTTGTTGTGTCTAGACGCCCATTACCCACCTGCTACTAAAACAGTAGAATCAATACCATCTCAGCAAGTCATAATGGCCCAATTACTCCTGGTAGGTTTCTCAATGTCACGTCTCAAAGGACACCTACAAAAGGCCACAGCAGCCCACAAAGTATTGTACATCTGTAAGCGGTGCAACCATCCTCCAATGTGGCTGAGTTCAGTTTTCTAGACTGCAGCTCTCTGACATTTGAGACAGAATGGTGACTTAGTCTTGTGTGTGCGGTGTGCGTGTGTGCGTGCGTGCGTGCGCGCATGTGTGGTCAGGTTTGTGTTTAAGTTGTAGCACTTTGTATGAAAATAAAACATTAGACATTAGACATTAAATGAGCATTTCCCAAAAACTATCAAACATTACAGCAATGACAGTTTTTCAGGGTAATACACTTTTTAAAAATGTTTTCTTTCAGGGTTATTGAAAGGACTGGGAGCTGCAGGAAGATCCTGATGGAATGTTTTTAAAACTATCTTTATAAAACAGCAGCATAACACACTACTGGAAACCGACCCATACCTACTTCCTACTGGTTGCCGTCTCCTGCTGCTCTCTGTAACCAGCTGTTGCTCTTGCTTTCAAGTCTGCCCACCCTTCCAACCTTTGCCAATAATGATCATTAGACCTAGTCCATCTGTTTCATCATTTTAATTACCCCAAGTCTTCTACCACCCTGAACGCATCCCCTTTTTAAACCGGACAAGACCTTCTGCCTCCATCAGGATCCATCATATTAATGACCTTTTCCTTCAGGAGGAAACCGTCAAGCCGCTTTCCCACCAACTCTCTTTCATGTGGTCCGAAGAGACAAGAAGCTGGCGTTTGCGCTTTGAGTCACAGAAAGCAGTCGTATTCCACGCTTTGAAGGGAATCCAAAATGTCACAAGCTGGAGGGATTGCTGTCCATAAAGCTTTCATAAATGTCACAGCAAGCGAAGCAGCCAATAGCAATTAGGTGTTTCTGGAAAAGGCCAATTCCTCACAACAGAGATCCTGGTTAATGACGCACGGTGGAAAAGAAACTGTTGAGCTGATCTCCGTGTCAGGGTTGTCCGATCTAACATTTGAACAAATTCCTGTCGCTGTTTTAGGACTTTTTTTTATTCTGCCCTTCTTAAGAAAAGTAAATAAATGTAAGACACTCGCCTGATTAGCATTTATTGACTTAGAAAGTGAAGGTTTTATTGAGTATGCAAACATGGATTGTCATTTTCACGGAATGGAAAATGAATACTCTGAATCTACATCAGGGGTCTTCTAATCCAGGCCTTCAAGGCCGGTGTCCTGCAACGTTTAGATATGCTCCTGGTCCAAAACACCTGAATTAAATGACTCAATCACCTCATCAGTATGCAGCGACATTCTCCAGAGTCCTGCTAATGACCTGACTGTTTGACTCAAGTGTGTTGAAGCAGAGACACATCTAAAGGTTGCAGGACAAAGATCTTCAAGAGTTGGATTTGAAGGGTCCTAATCGAGGTACAGGGTGATGGACGAGATAACCAACAACCAAAGTTTGTTAAATTGTAGCGTTACAAAATTAGACTGGAAAAGAAAATGATGTATAATAAAGGAAATGCTAACTTTGTAAAGAAACACAGTGCATTGCATTAGTATTCTTTTCCACTTTTGATCACAATGCAACCATAAACATCTGTGTGATAAAACAAAACAGTGAGAACTACCTATTTTATCGTGAAGGATAAATGTTTTTCAAATTTTCTGTTTTCAGTATTCTAAATTGGATTGAGGTCTGGACTTTGACTGGACCACTCAAACACATGAATTTACTACGAGCTAAACCATTCTGTCTGAATGTTTGGAGCCAGTTTAGAGATATTTTGACGCCTGCTAACATGTTTTTCTCGCCCATTCATTACCATCAGCTTCTCGTCTCCTTCTATAGGACAACATACCCACAGCATGATGATGCCACCGGCTTTTATCACCTTGGATTGTGTCTTTATCACAAAGTGCTGTGCAATAATTATGTTTTGGGCTCATCCTTCCAGAGCACCTTGCTTTGAACTCCAACGTTTGCTTTCTTTCTAACAAGACTAAAAATCATCCCATACTAAAAAGAAATCTTTCTGTGGGACATTTTTTCAAAAATGCAGCTTAACTGATTATTGGCTGATAACAGCCAAAAAACTGTCTGGAGTTTTTTCAACTGTTTTAGGGTCATTTTGATGAGCTGAATAAAAAAAAAAATCACATTCGTTTTGCTCTATCAGATCAACTTTCTGAACTATGGAGGAACATGAGCATCAAAATGCGGGACTTGTTCTCACATCTGGAGAATCTGGGATCGATGAGTGAAGAGCAGGAGGAGAGACTCTATCAGGACAGAAAACAGACGGAGAATATAGCACCATGAAGACGTAATGTTCAATTCACATGAACTTACCCATATCAGTGTTTATTCAATTTACAGAAATCCAAGTTTGCAACATTAAATTAATGAACTCTGTTAGAAAACTTTTTTTTTTCTCCTATAACCTTTTATGGATGAGAAATATTAATGGAAATTAACTGACAGAGTCACAAAAATGTCATCAATTTAGTCAGAAGATCGTATTTCTCCAAATCAAATTAGAATAAAAACCTGACCTGATTGAGAAAAATGGATGTCATTTTTAGATTTAGCGGTGCAAAATAGTCTTAATTCAGTTGAAAAAACAGACAATTTCCCAAAAATATTTTTTATAACCCAGTGTCTTTGACCAAATGGCCAAGAAAACTTGGATACAAAGATGCATCCAAGAACAGCTAATCCCTTAAGAGTAAAAATGGATTCACAAACAGTGTAAGTAGAAGTAGAAGTATCACAAATATTTTTCTATACACAGCTGAATGGATTTTTTTTTTTTTATGTAGTCATCAATTTAGACAAATACCTGACAACAGTCCTGTATGTTAGCTCAGGTTAGACAGATAAGATGAAAAACAAACAATATTGAATTTAATAAGATGAGAAGCTAAGTTAGCTAGCTAAGCTCCAGGCTGGGCCAAAGGGAGCTGGGATCAAATGTGCTGCCTCAGGCTGCCTGTCGGCTGCTCACAAACTTATGAAAATGCACCTCACATGGTCATGCAGTCCATCAGTTCTGAGCTACAAGCCTGGCTCCACCAACATGTCGCCGAAAACAATGGAAGAGGTATTATCAGCCTGTCTGATTCAACCTGTATGCAAGAATTAGCTTTTCCTTCTTGGGAACAAATCTTTAGCAGCTGCTGACATTATTTTTTCGTCAAATATTTTCATTTTCAAAACCAAAAAGGAAAACTCTGATCCAGCTAGAGTTTTCTTGTCAGCTTCATATCAGGTTCTGGTTTAGCCACTTTCCTCACTCATATAGCTAACTGAGACATTTCCCTGATATTTATGACCAGGTTGTTAATTAAAACGCTAATTAATACCTGCACAGCTTAAGCACAGTAGCTACGTCTCCTACATCATCCCTGTCTCTGGATTAATAGCTCCCATTTTTTTTTACCTGGTTACAAAATCCAACAAATCCTGATTTCATTTCATATATATATATATATATATATAACTGTCCACTTAGGAAGCAACACTGATTGACCCGACGAGGGTCCCTGTTGTCAATCAGTGTTGCTTCCTAAGTGGACAGTTTGATTTCACAGAAGTTTGATTTACTTGGAGTTATATTGTGTTAAGTGTTCCCTTTATTTTTTTGAGCAGTGTATATATATATATATATATATATATATATATATATATATTTTTTTTTTTTTTTTACTCAAACCCAAAGAAGCAAGAGACTTGTATTATGAAAACTACATCACTTGATTGTGTCTAACCTTCCTGGAATATTTCCTTATACCACCCCATGTAGCAGTGTAATGTATTTCCCTGTGAGATTTATGATTAAAAAAATAATTAAGGGAATTAATATATTAAAGTTAATTTATATGCCTTTGTTAACAATAGGATTTCACTTTGGGGCATTTATTACCTTTATAATTGCATTATAGGGTAAGGGACAGATAATTAATGTGCTTTAACAAGGCTCTGTCTGTTATCTCAGTGTTAGGGAGTTGATGTTTCGCCAGGTAATTAACTGTTAGAAGAATTAAGGGACCCATATCAGCGAGGTGTTTGAAATTACAGCCAGAGGAGTCGCGGACGTTTCAGATGTTAAAAGGAAACAATTTTTTGAGGGGTATCTTGATAGCTGTGATGGCGTGCCAGAGTAATGATAGACACACAAACCGCACACACATTGGTAATACCCATCTATAGGACACAAAAAGAGGGATTTGTGTCACTAAGCTCAATCAGATTTTCACATTTATTGGTATTTATTGATACTCTCATTGAACAAACAGCAGAGAAATTTCAAAATCAAAATTTTCATTACGAGAAATGTATCACAGTAAATAATAAACATTATGATAAATATTCAGCCCCTGACTCCAGTTAACCCACAAACATCACTGCTTCTTATGGGGCCCATTGGGAGCACTGGGTCCTCACAAAGTACAATTTGTTGGAAAATTGATCTTACAAGGTAAGTATGCAGCTATGAATGTAAAACCATGTGGCAAGATCATTTTAAAACACATAAAAAATAGAATGTTTTTTTTTTTTAGATTTACAGTCTCGGATATAATATTGCTGATTTAGTCTCTTCAGAGAGACCTGAGAGAGAGATCAACATGACCTCATCTATAGTGGTCATGTTGTTTGATTTTATTTGGATTTACCAATATGAAAGAATATGTTTTTCTAGGAAAAACCTGGAAATTTCTGAGTAAAAAACAAAAAAAAAACAAAAATTGTTTTCAGAAAATAAGACAGTTATCTCAAAAACATAAAAATCAAGGCATACACATCTTTATTTTTGAAAATAAATAAACAGATAAAGTAAATAAATCGCCCGAAACGTTAGCTGGAGATGGGCACCAGGAACCCTCCCGACCCCATTAAGGGACAAGGGTGCAAGAAAATGGATGGATGGATGGATGGATGGATGGATGGATGGATGGATGGATGGATGGATGGATGGATGGATGGATGGATGGATGGATGGATGGATGGATGGTAATCAGTGGTGGGAAGTAACGAAGTACAAGTACTTCGTTACTGTACTTAAGTACAGTTTTCGTGTATCTGTACTTTACTTAAGTAGATTTAATAATGGGGACTTTCTACTTTTACTCCACTACATTTTACAGTAAGTATCTGTACTTTCTACTTCACTACATTTCTACAAAACTGTCGCGTTACTCGTTACATCCAAGTCGCGTTGAGCTTTTTTGCCCGTTAAAATGTGAAGTTCAGGGATTTAAGGTGGCGCCGTAAAATCCGAGCTATAACGTGACTTAGTGTCTGTTGTCACCCATCGCCTCCACCTTTACTCGCACGCGGAGCTCCAGACATGCGCAGTGGTTTCCTCTGAGCGGGAGGAGATGTTTGTCTATAATATAATAGTGCTGCATAAATTGATATGGCGACATGTAAAATCATCAGCGCTTCGCTTTCACAGACGGTGGGACTTCGTCCAATTTTTAGCGTCACTTGGAAGGAAAGCTTAAAGAAAGGTAAGATCTGTGCTAGCAAAGTTAGCTGTTCTGAGACACATGTTGCATCTGATGAAAAAAAGTCACTCATGCGCTGAATTACTGTGTGGAGGTGTTGACTGAGGTGTTGCATATATGGGACAACGCTGTGACCAAAGTCTGCAATATAGTGATATGACATTCAGGAACGATCCGATTCTTCTCGACGGATCTTTATTAAGTCCTGAGCACTGAGAGCTGTTCTTTGTTCTTGTGTACACTGTTGTCACTTATATATATATATATATATATATATATAGACATTCATTTAATCGCTGAATAAGTAAAAGTTGAACTATGAACGACACAGAGCATGCTCATTGCTCATTGATTGATTTCGTCTCCTGTCATGGTGGCAAACATCGCAGTGGGAGGAGGATGAAAACAGTCACGGTGCTCATTCTGCTTGGTTACTTGTTGCGCCGTTGGACAGTGTTCATAGTTGAACGTTATTTACCGTTAATTGCGATGTTTCAGTTGTGGTTTCTGACATGGGCAATATGGGCAACCGCCCAGGGCGTTATTTTTCTAGGGATAGCAGGAGACCTCTGCAGATTGTAGCACAGCGATGAAAGCAAAACAGAATGAAGTGAGATTTAATTGATACTGGTTAAATATATTTCAGCTCTTAAGTATTTAATATCTAGGTGTTTTTATGGGAATGTGGATCTTTCAGATCAATCTGAAAATCAATTTTGATAGGTAAACTTAATGTTATTGTGTCATTTAGCGCGGGCGCTGGTCTTGGTCTCGGGTTCGGTGGTCTTGACTACAACTCTGCTACATGGCTCCTTGGTTGCATGTCCTCCACCCCGCCCGCACCATCTTTACATCCCCTTTCAGTTAGATTTCTTTCTAAATAAATGTGACTAATGAAGTTCATGCTATGTTAGGACAGGAGACAAAATGTTTCCATCCCTGAAATTATAATTCATAGAATCACATATCTAAGTCTAAACTGTTACAGAGAATAAACACAATAAGAACATGTTTAATCTGTGGTAGTGTTAATTAAAATGGCACATTTCTGACGTATTAAAATTAAATACGATCGGCACACTTAATGATATTAGCGATTAAGTGATGCATTCAGCGAGTACTTTTACTTTTAATACTTAAGTATTTTTAAAAGCCAGGACTTTTTTACTTTTACTTAAGTAAAATGTTAATGTGGTACTTTGACTTTTGCTTAAGTACATTTTTGACTGTGTATTTGTACTTTTACTTAAGTAAACTTTTTGAGTACTTTCTCCACCACTGATGGTAATAAAATAACGTATCTAATTTAATTTACGTTTCGTTTAAAAAAAAAACAACTTGGCAGAAATTATGTGGTTCTCAATAATGAGTGTAAATGGATTTTTTTCTTTCTATAAGAAAGAAAAAAAAAAATATATATATATATAATATATATATATAATATATATATTATATTAATTATATATATATATATATATATTATATATAATATATATATATTCTTCCATCAGAAGAATCTGATTCTCCATCAGATTCTTCTGATGGAGAATCTGTAGAATCTTTCTACAGATTCTCCATCAGAATCCTGCTGGGGTCAAAGTCCAATATGCAAACACACCACCAAATGTATCCACCATTTGGTGGTGTGATGCTCCCTGCACCGCTGTTTCACTCAGTTCCACCAGGGAGCGCTGTGACAGTTGTGTTAAACTCAATGATTGGGTCGTTTCATCACAATGTCACAATTTTTCTTTACAGAAGATAGGTGCATGTTGGATGTAGCCTTCAAAAGGATTTTTTTTTTCTCAACAGAAGCCTGATGGAGATGAAAACATGATGGTGTTGAGCATGAAAGAGGAATGATTAGATCAGCAAATATCTCCACCAATAGCCCTGTGTTGTGTTTTTTCTTCTTCCCAGATTCAGGCATCTGATGTGTTTGATAAGATTTATCCGAGGGGCCTCTTCCACAGATGGGGCTTCAGCTGGTCCCACGATGTCTTCTGACTAAGAAAGCTTTTCCTAGTGTTTGGGAAGGGAACGCGAGGTGTGTGCATGTTTGTGTGTGTGTGTGTGTGTGTGTGTGTGTGTGTGTGTGTGTGTGTGTGTGTGTGTGTGTGTGTGATTGAGGCCAGCTGACGGACATGCTGGAGGAGCATGAAAAGAGCCACTCATAAAGCTTTATGACTTCATGCAGATGAAGAGTGAGTCATTTTTTTACCCTCATTATTTTTACATTTTGTCCCATTTTAACCGCAAACATCAAAAGTATTTCATTGGGCGGACAACTGACGATTATTTTAGTAAATCGATTATTATATCATTTGAACGATTAATCTGATTTTTTTTTTCAGATTATTTAAGCACGTAAGCTTTTTTCAGATATATTAAGAATATATTTGTTGAAAATCTGTTAAAACTTTGAAATTGATGTCCAGTCTGACATTCTTTGCAAAGCAGAAATGATGCCAGAATTCAGTGTAGAAATAATAATACATCAGACTTATATTAGGACATGTGGAAAACCACAGTAGATTTGCAACCGCAGTGAAAGATGGTTCTACAAAGAGATTATCTTTGCTAAAAACCACCCGATTGAGGTTTAATGACACAAATGTTGGTGTCCTGAATACGTTTTTCAAGTGAATGCAGAGTGTTTGTGACGTCGTCTTCCTACACTTTGCCTTAAACTAGTAGAAATAATCATTTAACACAACACAAAAATCCTCTCAAAAAACTAATTTAATCAGAACAAAATGTTGTTTATAAAACAGTGATTTAGTTACATAAATAAATTGATCAGTGTATCAAATCTTCATATTCATGAGCATGTTGACATGGTCGTACAATCATTTACCTGACGTAATAAATAAAAAAAGAAAAAGAAAAAAGGGAACAACATTCGCTTCTAAACGGAGACGCTACAAAACAGACGACACCGGAAACAGATGAGATGAGCTTCTTAAAGCAACACAGCACCGAGCCAGTCCAGCTACAAATCACAGTCTGTAACACAAGTCCGTTGGCCGAGGAGCACAGTTTGGTACTGCCAGACCACTCCACGTTTGGTTCGTTTAAAGCATTAAGACAAGGCGAGATACAAGGCTGTTCCTGTGAGGGGGGAATACTAGAGAGAAAGGGGAAAAAAGCTGTTCAGGTGAGAAGAGGCGCAGAAGTGAAAGCGGTCGAGAACCACCGCAGAGAGCAACTTTCTGTCCAGCACAAAGTCGAGGTGAGAGAAGAAGAGGCGTGGACCGAGGCGAGCGGCGGCCGCTCTGCCTCCACAGGCCTCTCTTTGTCCGACTTCAGAAATCCTCAATGTGCCTCTGTGTTCGGGAGAACTGTTCCCGCCCCGCGTTCCCGCAGCTCAGTCCGTATCTGCGCGGCGGAGCGGGCGGCGCGTCGCAAATCCTGACGCAACGCGAGCCCGACATCAAGTCGCACTGATATGTTTCTCTTTTTTTCTCTCTCTTGTCATTTAAAAAAAAAAAACAAAGCAAAAGAAATAATAAATCCAAAGTAATGCAGCTTCAAGTATTGTGCCTTACATAGAATATTTTGTCATAAATTATTATTTTTTCTTCCAATAATCAGCTTTCATATATACAGGACACATAAAATGCGTATGTTCTCTTTTTCTGTCTGCTTTTGGAGAGAAATCCCTGAGAATGTAGTTTGACAGCTTCCGCGTGAGCGAGCGAGCGAGCGTCGACACCATGGCAACCGATGTGTTCACGTGAGCAGTCTGAACGTAGGACACGCCGTGAAGCCGGGGGGAAAAGGCGGCAAAATGAACTCCGATTCGGCATTTTCTCATTATTTCCTCATGGAGGGGGGAAGTAAAGGAGTAAAGCTGGATTTTGTTTTTTTAAAACAAGAGGTACTCGTAATTTCAGATGGAGTTACACCATTTGGTTTAAAGCCGTTCGACTTCTCTTTGAGGCCGTTAGATGAGGGGAGTCAGAGGAGTGCAAAGGCAGACGTTTCAGCAGCTCTCACTTTCACATAAAGGGAAAGAACAGAACATCCAGGTACTACTGATACTTCTTCAAAAACTCAAGCTTCTTACACGTCCTCACCAGGGATCAGATGCAGAAACGCTGTGTGTACTAAAGCTATCTGTACACCAGGGATGCCCAAAGTGGGTCCTCGGGGGCCCACTTTGGGCTACTACCACCACTTCCTGGTGGTAGTAACAACCTTTTCAGCATGTCAATGCTCCTCTTAGGCCTTCTAACGAGCCATCATTGGATCCAGGTGTGTTAAACCAGGGAGAGAACTAAAACATGCAGAATGCCGGCCCGACTTTGAGCACCCCTGCTCTACACCTTTTCATATGGTTGAATTGTCACCAACATCGAATCAAAGCATTTTAAGTCAAATCTTGAAGTTGAGTAATCCACAAATTTTGATTTGGATGTTTTTACATCTAAATGTGCTCATCACACCGGGAAGATGCTGGTTGGTAATTTTCAGTGGTGGACACCGCTAGCTAAAAAGTTAGTTGTGCTAATCCTAAAACATTAGTTCCACTGCTGCTAATCCATACGGTATTTAGCAGAAGCCAAAGCTAATCCACTTGAGTGATAAATTCAACCATGTTGATACACACCAGGTGTCAGTAACACCTGTCAGGAGAGGAAACAGACCTGCTGTATAAACAGTCTTCACTTGTTTCAAAATAAGAGCATGAATGTAAATGTTAATAACCAAAACTTCAACATAGATGTTAAACTTTACTTAAAACTTTAAAGTTTACACGACAGCCAATTAAATTGGCACTTTAGAACTGAACCAGAAAAATATATTAAGGGAAAGTTAAGTGCACTAAACTTTTTCAAAGTTAGCAAAAATGCTAAAGGACTAAACCAAAAAAATTGCTTCACAATTAGCATGTTGGCAGACTGGTATTTTTCATGATTTTGTTGACAATTCCGGAATATACAAAGCTAAATTTGCATAATTTTTTCCAATTATCTATTGAGAAAACTCCTCTGAGATGCTTTATTCTTACAAAGCTCCAGTCAAAACTGGAACAAATTATTCTCAGTTTATAAACTGGGATTCTGATTCTCTTGTGTTGAGTGGGTGCACTCAAAACCAAACTAGATAACATTCGTCCTGACAAAAATGTTCATTCCTTGCATTTCTCTTAAACCACATCGTCCTCAATGAGCAAAACTCGGCAAAAAAGTTAGATGCCTTCAGTATCGGCAAGGTGTTTAAATATTTTCATTCATGCTACCATGCTAGCTCATCCCAGTGACATCAGTGTTTTGACAAAGATTAATGGGAATCACAGGGATGCACAGATTTAAAAAAAAAAATTGAGCCGATATCTGATATTAATACTGCCGTCATGGGCGATGCACAATAATTATATATAATACAAATATTTTACTCCACTTTCGACACCGTGTTAAAGTTACCACATCACCTACATTGTTTCTCTGCTTCACTTAAATACCCATAATCCTGCGGTGCATCATTATCACCGTCGCATGACCAAGCAAATACCACACGACTAACCTCCTCTCCTCCCAGAAACACAAACAGAAACAGGATGGAAATAATCATCAGTTAACATCGGTCCACTTTTAATTATCGGACCAATACCGATATGTTAAAAAATTGCTAACATGGGCCGATACCAATGTTATTGCCAATATATCGTGGATCGCTAAAGGAAAACTCAGTCTAAGTCTTAGCCAGGTAAACTTAGCCTTTAATGAGTTTAACACTTCCGAAAGTTGCTACAAAGTAGCTATACTGTCATTTATTATTTTGTAACTACCCTGGGAGGAGGAAGGTAATATTTTTACTACCCATTAACACACAGTTTCATACATCTGCCCCTTGGTGTTGCTTTAAGGTTGTTATTGATTGAAAATTCCTGTTTTATCTTCATTACTTTCGGTTGTTTCGATGCCAAAATGTCTCGTCTCGTGCTCAGAACATTTTAACATCCTAGTTTTTTTTTATTTTAACATCCTAGTTTGTTTTTTTGTGGCCTCAAGACCTTGTTCCTTATACTAGAGCCATCAGTCCTGAATCACCGCAGTAAGAATCCCATGAAAATTTTCCCAGGACGAAATTCGGTCATTCAACCGAACCTCTCTCGTACGAGCATCATGAGCTTCTTCTTGCCCTTGTAGATCTGTTTCAGGTTGTCTATGAACTGCGTGAACTGGATGTGTCCGTCGTGCGCCATCAGAAACGTCTCCCTGGCCTTGCTGAGGAACTCGATGAACTCGCTGTAGTGGCGTGGGCTGATGTGCGTCAGCCGAGAGTGCGTTGTGTTGATATAGGCCCCAATGGTGGCGTCCAACAGCTGCCTGAGTGGAGCCTTGTCCAAAGACATCAGTTTCCCAGAGTTCCTGCGGCTGTGCAGTGCCACCATGCCCGGCGTAGTCAGCGTGCACCGCCTCAAAATGTCCGACAACACGGTGGCGCACTTCACGCTCTTCACCACCAAGGGGATGACGGCCGCCAACTCGTTCTTCCCCAGCGAGTGGCTAAGGGCGCATGCCCAGAGCACGTCGTTGATGGCCGGGTGCGTGTCCTGGTTGTAACTGAGGTTAAGGTGCATCATGGCTAACGTTGCTAGTTTGTACGCCCTCATGGGATAGCCACGGTGCTCCATGTAGCGTGCTATTGTAAACAGCTGGGTGTAGTTCATTCCTGTGGCGGCTGCATCCAGTACAATCTGGTAGGCTGTCTCGAAGGCAATGTGATCCTTCTCGCAGAGCGTCAGGGCGGACAGGGCACAGTTTTGGGGGTCCTTCATGGCGCACTGTAGCGCCAGGGTGCGGGCGGAGTTGGCCAGTTTTTCCTGCTGGTTGCAGTCCAGATGCAGGCGGACAATGGTGCTGTTGGACATGATGGTGCTGGCCACCACACTGGTCGCCTCTGTCGGCGTGAAGAGTGTGAACCAGTTCTGCATGATGTTGTCCAGAGCAAACACACCTAGAAACAGAGGAAGAGAAACGTAGTAAGCTTTGACTGGAATTGGGATTTACCCAACAGGTAGCTTTCACACTTGATAGTCCAGTAGACTCGTAGCAAATGTTACAATTTTAGACCCTAATGAACCATTTTCAGCTGCTGCGTTTTGTGTTTACACTGCATTTGTGTTTACACTTGCCTGTGGTGGTGATGCTCCAACAGCCACTGAGGAAAACAACACAAAAATCTCTGAACGAGACACTGAGGGCAAATTTCTTCCTCATGAAATGGAGTGGCATCAGATTTTAGAAGTTGTAGGTCATCCTCTGCATTCTCTGTCTGACCACGAGCCATTTCTCTAACACGCACATTTGTTTTGGTTGTATTTTACCCAGAATGCTCTGCACTATAGTCCGCTTCCTGCTTTGGAGCGGTCTCCGCCCCATTGGACATTCACATACGCATTTGAATCGTAGCAGAATTCTCTTAAACCAAGCGCAGACCGAGGTTTGTAGGTGGACCAAAGATAGCTTTTTTGGTCCACATCAGAGTTTGATTACACATTCAAACCTTCCTAAACGAACGGGACTTTTTAGGCTAACGAGCTGAAATTTGACTAAAGTGGACTAAATGGCGCTGGTGTGAATGCATCCTCAGATTCATTAGCATTCAACAATGTCATGGAGCAAAGTTTGACAAAATAAAGTGTTTTTACCATCCTTTGTGGTGTTCCACAAGGTGTAATCTATGGTCCTTCCCTTTATTAATTTTCCAACGTCTTTTTTATGAACTGGGAATAAATGACTAGGAGGTGGAGCAGCAGATAGTACTTTTGCTTCACTTATAAATTGTCCTGGTTTCAAATCTCAGCCAGGCCCTTTCTGTGTGAAGGTTTGTATGTCTACCACATTCATGGTTTGCTTTTCTCCAGGTACATGCACGTTTCATAAAGGGACCCAGCTTTGGCTGACTGACCTCTGGATAGTGATCCAGCTTACTGGACTCAATTAAAAAAGGTTGTATTTTATTATATTCTGTTTTGGATACTGACTCACAGTCAGCAAAGTCATACAGTATAATCTTGTGTTTTGACAATCGCAAAAATATCCAAAGCAGTCTCTGGTTTTATGTTTCTTGCTCAAAATCCACTTAGATCTAAAACGTTAATAGTGCTCAGTTTTCATTATTGGAAGAAGGCATATAATAAACTTTAGAAAAGTAGAATTTGTAGATTATGTTGTTGGTTTCCTAAAAGGCAATTGCACTAAACTGAGGTCAAAAACAAACCAATGGGAGCTCCAAGTGAAAAAACAACAACATGCTAATCAAATTTCAATGCAAAGCAGTAACTTCAACAACAACAAAGCACTCACACAGGCATCTTACAGTGAAAAGAAATTTCTGTAAAAATTCCAAGAAGCAAAATAAAGAAATCTTTATTCCAAAAAGGCCTAAGTCTAATGAGCATCAAAAAATAGAGAATGAACAAAAACCTTGTTGGTTTTAAATCAGTATCCGAAAGATTTATTATTTTTTTTTACCTTCTAGTAATCTGATTTTCTGTCTGTAATTTTGTGACCTTTGACATGTCTCCACTCTGTATCCCCAACTGGAATGTTCTCAATGCTTCCATTGAACCGGCCCAAACAGGGACTCCTTGTCACTCCCCTTACATTCACATGAAATCATCTGGGAGGAGGGCTTCCCTCCGGACACCACTTCCTGCCTGCTTCAAGGAATTCCAAACATAAAGACCCACTTAATCAGCCGACAATGTTCCATAATTACCGCCCTGCTGGTCACTCCTCAGCCCTCGCCAAGAACCCCCTTGAACCCAGCTTGTAATGTGGCGCAGGGTCCGGCCTGCCGGTTCTTGAAAGTAGCTCTCATCACCAAGCATGTGAGGACACGAACACCCTGAATTATTTCTAACAAGATGTTTGCTTTTCCCGTCTGTCAGCAGCCAGAGGGCACAGCGGGCTTGTTGAGCTTTTCGTTCCAGTGGTTTCCATCAAACAGCAGCAGCAGCAAGGCTCATGTGAAAAGCCAAAACAGTAGGGCAAACTTACACCTTACAGTTTGGTATTAGACATTTAACTCAATTATAGACGACAATCAAGAATTCAAATGTTGTGTAGCCTTGGTTAAAGTTTCTCAGCTAGTATATTATCAATTTAAAATATAGTTGCCAATGTCTGAAAAATATGAAATTATGTGGCAAGTTGAATAATTTTAACAAAAACAATAAACACGCTTATAACATGCTGGCTAGACTTTTCCTCACTTTTCTAGTCCTTTTCATTTAACAAACAGTGTCATGAAAATCTTTCCTTTTTTGTCATTTTTGTTTTACGTTTCACATGTCACATTTTGATTACATCAAAGCGATTGAAGCGCGAATCTTCCCTTCTAACTTAATTCCTTATGATCTGTAGCTGCATTCCCAAAATTTGACAATATTCAACTATTGTTGGGAGAAACAACACAATTCTGCAATTGCAGTGTTTCCATTAAATAAGAAACGTGATTAAAGTCATACATGACTTTGTTCACGCAATAAGTCGCACCATGGTCCTTTAGCTACTTCCTGTCATCGTCTTTGTGGTTTGTACCAATGGCAACGCCCGGCTGTTGATCATGTAACTCGTCCTCTGCTCCATTGCAGTTTTACAAAATTAACCAATTACAGAGGAAAAAACCCTTATCTTAGTACTAAAACCTTTTAGTGAACTTTTTTTATTTTATTTGTGAATTTATTTCCAAAACATCAAATTGCGCAATCATGGTTAATGGAAACGCAGCCACCGACTTCCTCCTTTAAGGATTTCTTTTGGCGGCAGAAACCAAACTCACCGACTTCAGTGGCGCAGGTGACGAGCCAGCGCACCATCTCTCTTCGCCGCCAGTTCAGCGTGGATAGGGTCAACCTCATCACCTGCGGGACACGAGAGGTTCAGTAGAGGGTCGGCGCGGCGAAGGGTCGCGCGCGCGTTTCTCTGCGTGCGCGCCGCTTACCTGGAGGCCCAGCTCCAGGGAGACCTTGAGCAGCGTAAGGTCTGGTAGGCTGTCCATCAGCGTGGCGATCTTGAAGGCGTCCTGAGCCAGCTTGAAGATGTGAGAGGAAGAGTGGATGTTCTTCTGGATGGACTCTAACACTGTGTGGAGCTTGCAGGCGTCACCTGAACAACACGGCAAGGCGAACAGGAACATGGTGGGTGTGTTACATCCAAGTTGCCAAACCTTCTTTCTGAAATAGCATTCATTTTCTCTCTTTTGTTCCCCTACTTTCACAACCTCTCGCTGCATTTTTCTTAGCATCTTCACACCCATGCTCTGACACAGATGTCTGGTTTTCCTGTCACTGTGGTGCGGAGAGTTGAGTCGCGGAACGGCAACGTTTAATCTTTGCACCCAAAACTTTCCGCTGACTAATAACGTAGAGGTCGTTGTTGAGGAGCAGCTAAAAGCAATGCAGTATTTTCACTGTTTAAGTCACAAAGTTCACAGCATGAGGAAGGTGAGGGGGCTCATTCTGGAGGAGAGTCATACAAGGTGGACATCCTGTTAAGTGTGTTTTATCGTGACTTTGTGTGACAAAGCAGTAAAGTGGAAACATAAGGATACATGATTACAGCTGCGGGTCTCTTGGCGCTCGTCTCTAACACCTATGAAGATCCATAAACTGAAGTATTTGCACTTTTCTTCTTTACAAATCAGCCCAAGTTTAGTCAGATTGGATGGAGAGCGTCTGTGAACATCAACTATCAAAGACTCTCAGTTGGATTTAAGTCTGCACTTTTACTGGACTGTTCAAACACAAACCTTTATAAACCTAAGAGCCATTTTTTTTTTTGCCTTTGATTCAGCTAAAGCTAATTAGTTAGAGCTGGGAAAAAAAGACATTTCTAAATTAAAGAGCAATTTTGGGATGGCCACAGTGGACCGAACAGAGTTCTGTAAGATGTTCAAGGCCAACCTCTTTTTTGAATTCTCTTCAATTTTATCTCTTAGCCATTGTGTAACGCTTTAGAGTTAGTGGAACTAATGTTTGATTAGCACTTTACCGCACTAGCTTCCACTAAGTACTGTGTTGGTGTATCGCTTTAGTGAAACCAATGTTTATTATTAGTGCTTTAGCACATTAGCTTCTGCCAAGTACAATGTTGCTGCATAATTTTACTGTTAGCAGAACTAATGTTTATGATTAGTCCTTTAGCTTCCGCCAAGTACCGCGTTAGTGTAGCGCTTTAGCGTTAGCACAACTACTGCTTGTTATTAGCGCTTTAGAATTCACCAAACACCATATTGGTATAGTGCTTTAGTGTTTAGCTCTACGCTTAGCACAGCTATCTTTTTAGTTAGCGGTGGCCACCACTCGTCTAAACCGTAGAGAAATGGAGGTTTTGGTGTTTTGGTGTCTGTGCGTACCTTTAGCAGCTGTGAGCATGGTGGAGGCCAGCTCACACTGCTGGCTCTCTATGTGGCTCAGGGTGAACCAGCGAGGGTAGCGATTGGGCACCACCGACACTATGTGCTGAGGCCGAGACAAGTCAGTAGAAGGGGGCGTGGACTCGAGGACCGGCAACCTGAGAGAAAAGGAAAACTTTTGCTTTAGTTCTTCCTTAGATCAAAACACATCATTTCTCCACTGGCGGCAGCATTTTATGAATGTAAAGACGTTATCAAAGTGTAATGTTCCCTTCAGAAGATCAATCGACAGCTTTTCTTTGTGCACCTGCACACCTGAGCTTAGGTCTGAGCTTCAGACTGCGAGCTCCGAAAATCAGATGGGTTTAAAAAGAACAATAAAATTTTTCTGCAGCCCAAATCACAGCTGAAGCTGCTGGAGTTCAATTATTTGGCTTTTTTTTCATTACAGAGAAACAAAGCATCAGTGCAGTTTAATATAGGCCAGAGAAGTGGTCAGGGAGAACACCAATGGCATTTATTTATTATTCACACGCTTTTGTAAAAGTGCCTCTCTGCAGTGTTTAATTATTCAGTGAATATTCCAGCAAAAGGTTTTGTCATTAAACAAAGTCTCAGCCAGCTTCTAAATCAGCCGCAGCGTCGGAGCAGAGGAGACCTGGGGAGTAGGGGGCCGAGTCACAGCGGGACGCCGCCTTCATGTCACAGCTGTACATGCACTCATCGTCAATTTGGGCTGTTAGTGATGCAATTCAAGCAGGTTGGAGTCACAAAGTAACAATTAATGACAATAACTCTTAAAAACCAGAGCTGGGGGGGGGAGAATGGTTGAATGTAGAGAGGATTTCCCCAAAACCGAAACATTAATATTTTGGTCAAATGTCCATCTGCATGTTGCACTTCAACCACATTCTAGGGACCGATTCCTTTTTTCCTCTTCTGATACCGATGCAGATATCTGAGGTCCGATATCGGCTGATACCGATCCAATACAGAAAAACAGAACTGACTTAAAATCTTCTCTTTTTTTTTTTTTAAACACATACATAATAAATACACTGAATTACAAATGCATTAATAACTCTGCACCAGTACAGCAACTTAAATACACCAATACCTTCACAATCTTGATCAAACATGTAAAAACATCTTTAATTTCTTCACTCAGGTCAATCAGGAGTAGAAGAAAAACAATTGGCCAAACATGTAAAAAATAAACTGCAATAAACTTTTCAAATGGGTCAGAAAGTACAATTTACTAAGTGACAGTGCAAATATAATGTTAAATAAACAATAAAGCTTGACGTAGCTCAGAGCTTGTAGCATAGAATTAGACTGAATAGATCTGTCCTTGTGGCTCATCGTCACTGATACCCCATCTAGTAATGTTTTCAATATCGACGGATCACTAGCACATTCTCCTGCTCCTCCAAACATAAACTGGGATCTCTGAATTTGACTTTGTGATAGAAATAGGAAATAATCATCACCCTGTGTTCTACCATTTTTTTTATAACTATGCATTTACCCAACACTCACATCTGGTTTTTGTCCTTTTGTCATTTTTTGAGTGCCAACAATTTTTTTTGTTGCAGGAAAACAATGAAATTCTTGACATTCGTCTTGAAGTCATCATCAAGGTCCTCAAATAATTCTGACCTCAGATAATCCCTGAATGATCATTCGTCATTACTCCTACGAGGGATGAACGTTTGACCGTCAGCTGGAACAAGGAGTGGCAGAGCTGTAGGCAGGGGGCAGTACAGGCAACATCACTCATGGCTTTTAGAAATTTCCACTTGACTTTAGGAAGTCCGAATTTTGGATTATGGAGTTCAAGTGGAGACGCAGACTTGGAAAGTTAACGATGGGTTAGAATTAAGTGGGGATAAAGATAATTATCTGAGTGGTTTCTACCATTTTATTCCCCTGAATTTGTTCTGTAAATGTAGGAAAATGTGTAAATCACTTCACTGTTATAGTAGAATGTCATTATTATTATCCCAAACAAAATGGTGATGAATAACCCAATGATATTAATTTATTCTAATGAGCTGTTCGACAATGGCACAAACTGAGTTACCGTATTTTCCAGACTATAAGTCACATCAGTCAGCTGTTTGCTGTTGTGCTACAACGATACAATTAAACCTCTAAAAAAATCTGAAACAGGCAACCAAATTTTTTTGCTGTCTGCTTCTGTAACTGGGTCTGCAAATGACAACAACAGATATATAAATAATAATTACCTCTGACTGCTTGTCTAAGCCTCATTTTATTTCTCTAAGAGTCATAAAGAAAGGAAGCAACACACATGTTCTCTGTTCAGACTGTTAGCAGCTAGCCGGCGTACGGCTCACCTCATGGCCCTCAGTGCAATGCTGTAAGCCAGCTCGGCGTCGTGAGGTAGCAGGGAGGTGAAGAGATACTTGGCAAACGTGTGCATGGGGACGCTCTCTCTGTAGAGGACTTCCCCCAGACCGCTGTAAGGACCAGCTGGAAGAGAGGAGACAAACAGAGGGGGGAACGGTCACAGCCCGGAGCATACAGGAGCTGCCGACGGGACGCTTAGCGTGCCGACGATGTCAGCAGAAGATTTTGCTGCGGATCAGGTGACGACGTCTCGGACGAACATCAGAGTATGTCCTGACTCTGAGACGTGATATTTGACATCTGTTCATGCAGATAGGTACACATTGGTGCTCAAAGATATGAAAATACAGTCAATAAACAGGTCAAAAGCAGCAGTAGGTTAGTTTCTTATTTCAATGAACATTACAGACTGTCTCTTTAAGAACATGTTTTCTTAAGGAACAGGAAGTTGTAGTTTTCAGAAATTGTTAAATATTGAAATTGAAAGAGTTAAATAGCTCACTGCAAAAACACAAAATCTTAACAAGTACTAAAAAAGCACTAGTTCCACTGGCAGATTATTTTACTTATAGATAATACTTTTAAAAAAAATCAATATTAAGGAATTATTGACTTATAACAAGATCCTATATGTTGCTGAAAAGTGACTTGTAAATTATTTTGGTTTTATTTCAAGTTCAATACGATCTTTGGACTAGAATCCAAACAAAAAAAAATACTTGGTAAGATTTTGTGTTTTTGCAGTGTTGTTGCTACAATTAGCTGCTGCTAATTTATGATTTAGTGATTTGTTTTATGTCACTCTTACTCTCCTGCCTGGTCTTTTTTGCTGACACAGCAGAAAATCTTCAATTACAGTCGATGTTACTCAGACAGGAGAAACTCTCCATTCTCTGCAAACTGTCCATAAACATCAAATTTGATGCCAAAGTTTAATTTTAAACATTTCACACCACAGAAAAAAAAATCTTACCAAGTATTTTGGTTTAGTTATTTGCATTTTAATTTCCCCTTGAAATCAATAAAGTATTTTTGAATTGAAGTTTGTCCTGATGCATAAAACCCCAAAACTGTCTTTTCCACTATTATTGTTTGTGGGCATCATTACAAGCAGTATCAAGTATAAAGTTCATAATGAGGCAAAGTCCATTATGTCGTGAATCTTCACCTGCTTTTGGGCTGTGGAACAACAAGAAGAAAGGTCAAGCCTGGGGTCAACACACCCTACTTGTTAGTGGGTTTTGTGTGAGAGAATAAAAACAGAACATCACGGGACGCTTCCTTTACCAGCCATTGTCTAAAAGTAAGCCAAATGCATTCTGTCTTCAGTCTTCCCTCGGTAATGTACGAGCAGCCACTTCCTGTGGGCGTCTCCTTCGTAATCACAACCAAATGGGGATAACCGAGCCTCATGTGAGATGCCGACCGCCTCTATCATTAGTGGGACTGAGAGCAAAGGAGGCTTGAACCGTGACGAGCCGCGAGCTTTTTTTAGCCATTGCTGTGCACACACACACACACACACACACACACACACACACACACACACACACACACACGCACACGCACACACACACCCAGATATGTACACGACGTCAGCAGCCGGCCCTGGCAGAGCAAATGATACAGACATGTGTAAATTAGCATCGCAAACACCAGAGAGTGTAAATAAAGGAACGAAGGGAGCACTGAGTTCATGCTAAGGTACACAGACAGAACACAGTGTTTAGACACAAACAGATTAGCAGAATACAGAGCAAACAACATGTTAGCGAAGGTTGGTAGCATGTTAACGTGTGTGCGCAGTACAGTAAGACCGAGGTTAGCTTTGCATAGCAGAAACGTGACAGCGTTTTATACGCACTTTTTATGACTTTAAGGGTGATCAAGGTGTGTATGGAACCTTGATCACCTTTGCGCAGCTATATCAGTAGCTGCGCAAAGGTGAGCCACGCAAGTCTGGAGCTCTTTGGCTCTGATGGAGAACATCGCCAATGGAAGGACTCAGAGGGAGCGATTGATCAGAGATCATATTGACCTGCTGGAAAATGTTGATGATGGTTTATTAGCGTTTAGATTGCTAAGACTGATCATCCTGGATCTCTGAGCAGAACTTAAGGAAGGAGCCGTGCGGTACCGGTCCAGCTGCAGCCATCCTTCAGTCGAGCCGCCCGCTTTGTGAATGCGCCTTATGGACATAAAGCATCTCTATTCTGTAAATGCACAACCCACATTCCCCACTCAATGGACCCTCTGACTCTCTGTCTGTTTTTCAATCCCTGCTGAACGCGCTGCTGTTCAAACAGGCACTTGCACGATCTTAATTTGGATTTTTTTTTTTCTTTAAAATGTATTTTTGTTTTTGTGAGGTGACCTTGTGCCCTCAAAGCACCTTTTAAATAAAATATATAATTTTTATTATAAATACTTATACTGCTTCAAACAAGGACGTTGCCATGGTTACTGCTTTGCACGGTGGCAGACTTCCAGTTATTCATTCTAATTTACATGTGTATTTGTGAGTGGCGACAGGACGGACCAGCAGCTACGCTCTATTTCCTGCAAATTGGGATTTATAAAGGAAAGGTGCGCAGCCACGTGCGTGCACACGGCTTTATGCATCTGAGTTTTTTTGTGCGCCGCACTTTTCTAAATTTTTCTGTACGCCAAGTTTTAGTGTGAAAACTGCACAGTCTTTTATGCATGAGGCCCCAGAAGATATTTGCACGTTTGCTATGTCAAAAGAAAGACATTTTTTGGACTTGATTTAGCAAATTCATTTTCAGTATAACAGGATTTGGGGTCACTATTTTTCAAAAGGATTGCTAATATTTAGCCAAGTTTAATATATGAAATAAAACCTGATTTCGGTGCAGCAAAATTGGTTTTTCAGCAAAAATATCTGGATAAACGATGTTGTACTTATTATAAAAGCTTGGTTATAAGGAGATGAATACCTTGTGTTGTACTTCACATTTTCCATTGTCAGAAAATAATAACTTTACCCCGATTACAAAGAAAGTCTCTATATATATACACAAGTCAAACTCGCGTCATTCTTTAATTGCAGATGTTTGGCCACACGAAATTCAAAACGTAAAAATTTGAGAGATGTCTGAAGATAAATGAAACCCTGCTGCTTCACTCACCCTCCAGCAGAAGCGCGGCCTGCTTCCGGAGGATCTTCACCAGCGCCTCGTCCAGGTCCACTTCCTGGAGCTTAGCCAATAGCTGCTCTTCGTTGCGACACACCTTCTCCTGGGCGTAGAGGCCGTCCGGCATCGCCCTCTGCTGGCCCAGACCCATCAGCGCCGTCTCCACAGCCAGCGCCGCGAACGTCTCGCCTTCCTCCAGGAGAGGCAGCGGCGGCAGCGTGTAAACGGGGTTCTCCGGCCTCCTGCAGGGGCCCAGGGAGCCTGGTGGGGTCGGGGGGAGAAGAGACGATGACTCAGCGAAAACTAAACGTCCCCTCTGGGGTGTGAACTGAGCCGCGTATTGATAAACCTATTGATTCCTTTTCTCCCTGCGCTGTGTGTCTCCTCCTGGGAGCAGTGATCATGCGTTTTAGAGCTTTAATGATGTCTAGGCAGACCTCACCGTTAGTCCCAGGAGAACCCACGCTCCCTGAAGAAAACACACTCTCTCACACACACTTACACCGATAACAACAACGGCTTTAATTGAAAACCTCCACAGCTACGTTGGCACAGAGAGACCGAAACTATTCGGAGGCAGCTGACTCTTCGTTGTGTTGCAGGTTTTATTTCAAACTATTTTAACCATCTACTCAATGATTCATTACAAAGAAAATTATAAAAAAAAGAAAAATCTGCATAATTTAGTCAACAAAGTGTTTAAAAAATCCAATTGTCTCAGTAGCTTGATGAATTGTTTCTGACTTTTCAAAAAAAAAAAAACAACAACAAAAAACCTTATAGGAAATTACTTTTATGATGCCATATTAGGGCCACAGCAGGTAGAAAATAAAATATATTTTTTGTAAATTTCTGGCAAATTTTTTTTTTTAAATTGGGGAATTAATCTCAGAAATTTTCTAAATAAAAAACTCAGAAATTTCTGAGTTTCAATAGTCAAATTTTCTATAGAAAATGTCTGATTAATCTCAAAATTTCTGAGGCTTCTTTTACAGAAATTTACCACAATTTTTTTTCTCTCGCTCAACTTCCCATGGCAATTCTTTCATAAAGGCCCCTGAACAGCCAGCTTTCATTATCAATAACCTTTTGTGGGCCCCCGGATGTCCAGTCAGCACATGATTATGTCGTTCATTAAGTAAAGTTTCATTTTTATTGGTCTTTTAGGCCGAGCTTAACGGGAATCTAATATTTGGCTGTAAGCCATAATTATCAGAATCTACAAAAATAAATGAAAATATCCTGTTCTGAAATACATGGGTAGGAGCTTTAATGTAAGGAAGTGAAATGAGCGAGGAAATAAAACTTCTTCAACAGCTCTTATTTTGTAAATGAGATCCTGGATCTTGATGAGACAACTTGTAGAAATAAAAGTTAAATAGATAAAATAAACTAACAATCTTCAGTGAAAGAACTAAAGTACAATCTCTAAGGTTGAAGACCTCAGATGATCAATGTGACAGTCTGTCCAAACGACCTGAATTCAAGTGTTGAAAGCCTGTGGAGTCTTGATTGACTTGGAAAACATAAAAGCCCTCTCTGAAATGGAGAAATATTTTATAAAGTTTGAGATTTTTCTCCTAAAACAGCATCTTAAAGCTCAGATCAACAAACTCTAAACTGCCTAATTTTTCAAGGGGGTCTTGAGTGCAGGGGGCGCTTTGTGAATTAATCGTACTTTATACCAGAGACGTGAGCGGAGGGCTGCTGTGACGTCCTGTCTGGCTGTGGCATGTTGAAATTCGTCTGCCTGCATAATTAATGCGTTTTAATTGGAGTGTTTTTCCTGCCGCATCTCTTATTCATGAGCCGGTATCGGAGGACGACTGCAGGCCAATCAGCACGTCTGTGTCATCTCTGCTGATTACGACCCAAGGCCCTGCAGGTCTGATGGGAACGACGCAACCGCTGCAGCGTGATGGTGCGTTTGAGGACGGCTCCATCTGCAGTAAAGGAAAACATCTGGGTGCGTCTAACGGCTCGAGTCCGACAAATGGAAACGTCGTTACCACAGGAGGCGGTGGAGGTGGAGGCCACGATTTCTGGTATCGTTTCTAAAGAGGCTAACTTTTTTGTGATCTTGTATTTGTTTTTAAGTACCAACAGTGGTGCAGGGCTTAAAGTAAAAAAAATCCTGAACCTGAAACTTATAGTTATATAAATGAACTATACCGTTGCTATTGCCACAGTTTAATAAAAAGTGTCTTTGAATAGTGCAACAATTGCTTCTAACAATACAATTAACAAACTAAACACTCAAACTTAAATAAGACTTCAGTACATTTCAACTCAAAACAAAATGTAAAATGTCTGTGCTCTAAAGGTTTTAGAACATGCAACATTACCAACTAGATCAGTTTCTCAACCTTTTTTGGGCCAGCGCCCCTCCAGCATTTATCCAGGTCCCTCACCGCCCCCACCAAAGAATTTGCAGGCTACTTTGCACTGACTATTATTTTATTATTAATATTACTATCACCATTGTAGATGTTTTGATTTTTATGCTTGTTTCTGTATTTATCATCAAGATAATTTCCCAGAGAACAAAAAAGCCATGTGAATAGAAATAATTTCCACAGGTGTCTACAAAAAATGTAATAAACTTTCAACTTAAAATCGGTAGGCCTGACAGCAGCCAATCAGTGGAAAAAATATTCTTATTCTGTGTCATTTTCTAGTTGTTAAATATTCCACAAAATGACCAAATAAAAGATGTACAACATGCCAGTTTAAACTTTGATCTATTTGCAAACAACTGAGCTCTGCAACATTAAAACATGGATAGAACTGTAACTACATTAATCATAACTCTTCTTCTTTTCAGTGTTTGTCATTTTCTGGTGGTGCAGCTTTGTGCTGCCTTCAGGAGAATGGGACATCAGAGTATCATCCATAAAACTTCACCCACATGGCATTTATTGTGCAAACCAGAGCTTTCAGTGGGAAACAAAAGTTCCAGGTCCTTTTAATGCCATACAAATATGAAACAGAAACATGGATTATATCTTTATATAGACCTATTGATTATAGATTAATAGTTTTACTGGACAGAAATTACAAAGAACAAATCTGGTTCTTAATCAAATCCTAATGAGTCAAATTGAAAGAGTCATGGAGTCATCAGCCTCATGACATTAACACTGACATGAAAAATAATATTGAAGAAATAAATATATCTAATCTAATTAAAAACATAAATAAGTGATAAGTTCTTTACTGTTATGGTCTGTAAGATATATTTATTCTCAGTACTAGATGTGGTCTCAACAAACCCATGGCACTTCAACAATATTATTTTACCTTTTATGTGGAAATAGTGTCTGTTTATTCTTGCCATACAGTCCTCTGTATTAATTATTGCTTGAAAGGTCTTGCCATACCAGTTTATTCCTCTGTATTTACTTTAGTTTCTTAGTTTATTCTTGCATTTTGTTCTTCATTCATTTCCATTTAGTTTCATTTGATTAGTATTATCCTCTCTTCGTTTATTGCTATGTCCACTTTAGTTTCTTTTCTGTTGCGCATGTGCTTCTTTTCTACAAACCATTTTACAGTCATTGGTCAAGAACGCGGGAGCTAGAATTCTGATTGGCAGACCTCTGTGTAGACGGAGCTCTTTAAGCCCGGAGACTAGTTTGGTTGAGGCGGACGGACCTCTTTAAGCCCTGGTGGTGGGCAACGCCAAGTAAAAAGTTAGCTGAACGAACCCTAAAGCACAAATCATAAACATTCCTCTAATGCTAAACCGCTACACCAACATGGGGATTAGCTGAAGCTAGTGCTAACCTGCTACCTTCAATTTAAAATTATATCTGCCTCTGGCAAACTACAGCACTCATGCACCATTTTATTTTAACATAATTTACATTTTCTATCATACCCTTAGACGCTGTGTTTGAATTTATATTATTTCATCTACTGTCAGTGTTTTATTTTGTTCTCATTTCTTGCTTGATATAAAGCTTTTGGTGAAAAAAAAAGGGAGGAGAGAAAATAAAAACAGCTGCGTAAACAGTCTTTACTCACTTCAAAATAAGAGTGTGAATGTAAACATCTAACTACTTGACTACTTGGAGGGTTTTGGGGAAATTGTAGATGGCAATTTTACAGAAGAGTGATGGATTCAGCGCACAACTTTTTATGAATTGTGCAATTTGTGAGCTGCAGATTGTCTGGAAAAAAACAAACACAAACTGTCTTCCTCCTACTTCCTGTCATCTAATTTTCATCAAAATCCATCTATTTTGATACTGCTGGAAAAAAAACAAAAAAAACACCTCACCCTAGCGCAAAAAACATTTTATAGAAGAACGTGAGTGATTTTCTTTCCACAATTGCCGCGTTTCCGCTGAGCAAATTTGTTTTCGGAATTTCAATTTGTGCTTAGTCGAATCGCAGTTGCTGTTAATCTGTGAGCGTCTACCTGGGAAGTCGGCGGTGGCCCCGTCGTCGCTCCCCCGTCCCGTCTCCAGGAGGGTGGCGAACAGAGTGCCGATGGGGTCCAGAGGGTGGCCCACCCAGCCCTCCAGGTTGGTGACGGATGTTACGCCCCTGTGGAGCAGCTCTGAGGGAACGAGAACACGAACAGCTGAGTTACTACCAGGTACCAGATCAGAATTAGGTATAAACTTTGTATTCCAAACAGCTAGGCAACTTTTACCTTGTGTCAATTTGTCACCTAAGATACAAAATCTCCCTTTGCTAAACTCCACTTTAGCAAAGGAAGACAGACTGACCTTTTCTGTGGCTGCGGAAAAGCTCCAGCTGCTTCTGCTGCTGCCGCCGCAGCGTGTTGACGATGGCGATGGCCAGCCGTAGCGCCTCTCTGGGGTAACCGTGTGACCGCAGGGCGTCCACTCGGGCGCACGCCGTGGGAACGTGTTCTGATAAAAAAAAAAAAAAAAACAGCGAGAGGAGACATTTTTATTTTTGACAAAGAAAAAAGTATTACAAAAACACTAGTAATTTTGTCTAGTATCTAATGCAAATATCTTAATATGCTAAACTTACTTACAAGTAACTTTTCAGCAAGATATAGAATCTTGTTTTAGGTAAATAATTCCTTAATATTAATGAAAAGTTCTAGTTGCACTGGCAGATTATTTCACTTTATAACAAGACATTTCTCCCATGTTGTCAGTGAAATAATCTGCCAGTGAAATAATCTGCCAGTGAAACTTGCGTTTTTTCATCAACATTAAGGAATTATTGCCATAAAACAAGCTCTTTTATCTATAGTTGGTTTTGTCTTGTTTGGAACTAGACCGAGCAGACTTGGTAAGATTTTGACCTCACCGTGCCACAGGGGCCACCCTCTGGAGTCAAAGAGAGAGCCGTTGAGGTTGTCGTGGTAACAGTAGTTGTTGTAGTGGTCCTCGGTGATGATGTGCTGCAGGTGGGGGTCCTGCCAGTGCAGGTCACAGGCCTCGATGGCGCGCGTGAAGACGGTCCGGTGAGGGCCCGTCAGAGCGTCTGCGGAACGGAGAGTTGGAACGCTTCGTCAAACCCGAAGGACTTTAGTCACAACTCGACCGTGTGGCGACAGGAAGTTAGCACGTTGTTCATATCACAATTAACACAGGAAGTGTCAAGACAAGAACCGGCGTAAATAATGATGCTAATTTGCTAAAACAAGGATAAATGAAGGGCTAGAAGAAGCTAAACAGATATCGGGAATCGGTTATGTTTTGAAATGACTGGTTCAAGAACAAATCACTAATTTAAAAAAATCCAGCAGTTTCAATAATGCTGCTTAGTGTATAAAATATAGAATGATGAATAATTACAAATATTAAATATTCATCTCACTGAAACAATCCAAACTAATCATGTTAAGGTAAATGACCTTCCTGCTCAAATTAAATGCTTAAACAAAATATGCAAAGACAATCAGAAAAAAAAACATTCTCAATAAGTCTTCTTGCATTTAACAAACAGAAATAATTTTGGTGATTCCATCTGAATCTTTACAAGAAAAATGTAATCTGATTTAACTTCAGACAGTGAGGAAAAAAATCTATGTCTTTTTATTAGGCATATGAAAACTTTTTCTAAACGTTACGTCACACTTCATTTTCAAAAGTATGCCGATTGAATTTCAAGCACTTTCCAAACCTTGAAAACAGCTGAATGAAATATATTTTCAAGTATTTTATGCAGCTGTACAAACCATGTTACAAAATAAGCAATAAAAGTATGTATGATTTGTGCTGACATCGTATCGGGTTGATATTGTATCAGAAGTAAAAAGGAGACACACTAATAGGAACACAAGTAAGATGTTAGAATGACACAGAGCTGCAGAGACTGTCTGGATAGAAACACCAGCAGCAATAGAAATCCCTCTTTCCTTCTTGCAAACATTATTTTGCTACCTGGGAAAAAGGGAATTTCTCTGATGCAGTGAAAGCGAGTGAAATAAGAAAAAGCTGCAGGACCTCCACTGTGTTATTAGGCTCATACTATTAGCCACGCTGAAAGGGTAATAAGGCTCACAGGCTCTGAGACTGAAGCATGGAGACTTGATTAAAAGAGAGGTGGAGGAAAGGGCTCAATGGCGTTACTACGGCAGCAGAACGAAGGGAGCGGAGCGGTCTGATGAGGAGAGAGAAAGGATAAAACAGAGGAAGGGCCGCGCTCCTCTCACCTGGATTGCCAAGAGGCCCCTGGGGCAGAGCGTTGGTCAGATTGATCAGCTCGCTGCCATGGTTACCATCCTCCAAGGGACACACGTCCACGCCGTTCCACCTGCGGAGCTGCCGGAGCCATGCAGACTTCTGCTCGGGCTTACAGTGCGGGTTCAGGACAATGCACATCCACAGGGCGCCTGCACACACACACACACACGACCCGAGATCACACACTCTGCTCCGAGATGCAAACTGCTGAAGGAGAGTCGGCAAAAATACAACGACGGATCAGTGGAAACCCGAATGAAAAGCAAAGATTGTGATGTATAAAAGCAAAAGGAATTGTTATTACTGTGTCGATGTCAGAGTGACGTTGATTCTTAAGTTAATATAATGCAGATATGAGATGAAAATGACGGCGTATTAGGGCTAATGTAATTAAAAATATATATATTATAGCATTTTTTAAAAATAGTAAATTTCTTCCAAAACTCTCAAAATTTTCTAGAAAAAAAAATCATGTAAAAAAAAAAAGTAAAACATTTGCGAGAAAATTTGTTGAAATTTTGTCATTTGACATTTCTAGAAAAGTTTTTTTGAACATTTTTGAAAACAAAGATGTGATGATACGAGAATAAAGTCATAAAGAGTCCAGAATATAGTTGTAATATCAGGAGAATGAAGCAGTAATTTTATGAGAGCTACTACCAGAAAAACAAAAATAAATTAAGCAATACTCTATTATTCTCATAATGTTGTACAACTATTTGTCTCATTACAACTTTATTATTGAATCATTTGAGGTTTTACTGTTGTATAACTTTTTTCTTCATATTATTATGACCTTATTCTCGTTATTAAAATAAAACTTTTTCCTAGCCCAGCCCCAGTACTCCGTCGTGTCTCTGCTGCAAGTTTGTGTGAGTTTCAGATAAAACCTTCTGCTAAAGAGAAATGTTTTGTGGGAGTAAAATGGTTCATATGAAGCCAAATCAGCTGCTGTTCAAAGTTAAAATAAGTTCGGCTTAAAACCCCATCAGATAAGGAAAGCATGGGTCTGACCCGCCTCGTCCCATTAATGCATCATCGTGTTACTGCAGAGGATCGCTGCGCGTACTGGAATACCTCACACCACTTTATGTCTACATACCGCACAAAGCATCTTGTTACAAATGGATGCTACGACAGAAAGTTTTTCCAATTTCGCAGTAAAACAAATTAACAAGCTTCATCAAATGCACCAAAATGCGCATTGATTGGTCTTATCGAATCGATTAGCGACGCCGAGCAGCGGGAATGTTTTACAGCAGCTGCCATCCGGCGTCAGTGTCCGGGTGCGGCCGCGTCTCATCGCCGTACCTAGCTCGTCCCACAGCTGCCTGTACTTGTCAGTCATGGTGGTCCCCTGCTGCCTCCACAGCGCCAGTCGGGGGTCACCCATGAACTGCTCTGTGATCAGCGTCAACATGCGAGCGCCGTTGGAGTCCCTCATCCTCAGCATCTCTCTCACCTGGAGGGGAAAGGGGAGTTCAGGTCACATGGAGACATGTAGTAGTCTTTTTTTTTCCCTTTTGGCGAAAAATCGAATTTTACAAAAAAAAATGATTTGGAAACAGGACATATGAGTGTAAATAAAAGAAGAATCTACATGGCTTCAGTTAACAAAGGTGAAATCACCAATATGAAGGAAAAATAAAAACAGGATGAGTATAAGGACTGATTGGGTCAAAAGGTTTGCAAAATAAATCACACATGATAACAGTCTTACTTAAAATAGAATACAACAGCCATCATTCATAAAACATTCACCAGTTATTGCATATGAGAATGATATTTGGTTGCATTGATTCTCCATCAAACTACTGGAAAAAAATTAGCTTAAGTAAAAACGTATAAAAAGACTTAAAATATGTACCAGCAAGTAAAAATACTGGCACAAAGTACAGAGGGGAAATGCTTTAAAAAGCTAAAAGCTAAAAAAAGAGTTTAGAAAACAAAACTTTAATCATTGATTAATTTTAATTTGACAGAAACAGAATATTGTCTTTTGCATCACAACACACATCACAAGTTATAGAAGTAGCACAGACATTGACATACATCCTTGTGGTATCCCACATCTCTGTAGCTCCATTATTACCCAAAGAAAGGCACAGAGAGGAGAGCCCTAATGTGGCTGGAAGGTCGGTACCTTGCTGAACAGCAGGTTGAGCTGCTTTCCCGAGCCATGGTACCCGCCCTGGGAGAGAAAGAGCTTGACCTGTTCCTGGACCTGTTCCTCATCCAAATGCCAACAGTTCTCGTCGTCCACGCTCGCCCCTGCCGTCGGATCTGGAGCTCCTGCCATGAGTGAAGGGAAAAGAAAAAACAGAAAGTGGTTAAGCTCTCTCAAGTTGTTGATCTATTGATTAGTATTTTTTTTTAACTTTTGGTAGAGGTAGAAACAATTCCTATTTGCTTGGAAGTCTCAACTCTGACCTGAGAATGACATTATCGCCAACTGAACAGGTTGTAAGGAAAACAGCGAGCTGCCACTGGTTGTTTACAGTGAGAAGGCTAATTACTTCTGCTTGTATGTGTTGCACACTCGAACAAAAGTGGTGTCGAGACATGCGGTGGTTGTAAATTTCTTTTACTTCCTTTTTTCTGAACATACAAACACGTTCATCGATCCGTGCGTTACACTCTAACGGTTACATTCGCCATCTTTTTTCTTCTTCCTCCTCTTCAAAACTTAGGACCCTTCAGACCCGAGGCTGCCCTAAGCGCCTGTTAGAAACTGATCACTGTCCAAACTTGTTTCACTCTCAGTCCGAATAGCTACCAACATACACGTGAATATTCCGCTAAACATGGACAATGAAACAGTGCTTTTTAATAAAACAAAACATTCATAAGAACAGATAATAGACTCATATTTTACTGGAAGAGGGGGGGTTCCGCAACTGATCCCCCACACATGCATTTTACACATTCAGACACCTGAAGAACATGCTTACAGGCGGATTTATACGGCACGTCTGTGTGTGACAGAATGACATTTGAAACATGTGAAAAGAAAATGCTAATTTCAGCCACCTTCAGCTATACCAGCTAGCTAATACAAATATTGAAACCAAGTACAGACTTCAAAAAACAAAAGTTTAGTCATTTATTAAATTTGCTGTGTATGTAGTTAGCTAGCAAAGTATCTGTCTGTCTGTCTATCTATGTATCTGTCAACTACGTAGACAGCTAGATTGATAGCTTGCTAGCTAGCTATCAATCTAGCACATGTCTTAAGAATCCCATCAGGTTCCAGAGATCTTAAGCATTTGAGTTTCTCTGGGTTTCTCCTCACTTGACCAGGCTGGACATGTATTGGATTTTGAGATCTGGACAAGTGAAAAACCTAGGAATGGAATCTGCCTTTCAGCTGGATTTGTTTTTTTTTTTTTGTTTTGCTTTTTTTTAGGGAAATGTGAAATTCTGACTTAACAGTGCATATTATATACAGAAATTTTTATTTAAAGTGCTCTTTTTTAATGTGCTCCAATCAAACAGAATGCATTAATGTGTGCTCGGTCAGCTTAAACACTGATCAATAGCATTAACCCCGCGACTACAGCCAGCCCAGAAGAGCAACTTTTGGAACACTTAACAAGCTCTCTTGGGAAAACTGAACGCTGTAAAAAGGTTCGACCACAGAGAGAGTGAAAGTAGTTAAGCAGAAATTTGAAGTGAGAAACTGAAGCCTGAAGTGTCCAGAACAATCAGGAAGCTGCAAGCTTATAAACAGACTCATGTTTTCAGTCTATAAAAATTGATTCAAGCGGCTAAATAGTTATTACTGTGGCGAGAAGCGTGTGAACGAGCTGCGTAATGATTTTACTTTATAGCTTATTCTAAAAACGGAGACAAAAACTCAGACATAATTTATTTGTTTAGATTCAGGCCATTATTCCAACTTCTTCCTTACAACGTCACCCACCAGCTGGGCCTCGACTGGTACGAAACAGTGCAAACATGAAAACAAATACCTGCGTCTGCTTGACTGCGTGTTTGTACGCATGTTAAAAGTTCAGCCTCTGGTTGGCCCCGAGGCCCCAAACGGCCCCTCCACTCACCATGCACCTGGTTGATCTCGGAGTTCTGTGACAGTATTTCGTCAGCCAGCTTCTGAGCCGTCGGCAGCACGTCCGTGTGATGCACCGTGATCAGGTACTGGACGAACTTCTGCAGCTGGTCCCTGTTCATTTGGAACAACGTCTCTGAGATGGGCAGGCGCAGCTTGACCTGCTCGGGCTTCCGTACCCGGTAGAGCGAGAGCGCCACCACGTGGGCGCAGTAGAAGATGTCCTTATTGCCGCAGCTGCACGTCACCGACGTGATCTTGCAGCGGTCGAAGCTGACGCTGACGTTGCACAGCAGCTCCGGCTCGGAGGACGTGGCCGGTTCCCGGACCGTCCCGCTGAGGTGGAAACCTGCACAGAAACATGTTCGCCGTCAATCAGTGGTAATGAAATAAAGTTTTATGACTTTCAGCTATTTCAAAACCCGTTGTGGAGTTAACTGGGATTTAATAATGAAGATAAGCATTATCGGGCACTGTAGGTTTTGTGGAGATGTACCAAGAGATTTTAGTTTTCAGTGTAACATCAACACTGTTCAGTGTGGACACCTCGACTGAGTAAAGAATAGGACTCGGAGCCAGATGTTTTCAGTATTTCTAAGGTTTTTACAAATAAAGTCAAAGGTAGCACAAAAGGTAATTAAAGAAAGCTGCAGTTTCTTGGGAGCTATTTTGGGCGATAATTCAGTTTGTACTTTTTTGGGGTTTACCCAACTTTTCGAGCTCAAAGGAACACAGGAAGTGCGAAACGTAGACCAGAGCAGCTGTGTTTCCATTGACCACCAAATTGCACACATTGGAATTCCGAAAATAATTTTACGTAATGGAAACACGGTGATTACAAAAAAACCCATGTTTTTAATAAAACGTTTTTGTGCTTAGAATGAGGCCATATCGAAACTGGTATATTTCGCAAAACGGCAAGGAAACTCTTTATTTGTATCACACGAGTCACGTAATCAACAACTGGATGTTACTACTGGAGAAAAAGACAAAGAAAGCAACAAAGTGTCAAGAGGATGATGACATGGAATGTTTTGCTACTGTGAAATTGTGTGTATATATATTTTTTTACATTAGCAGAATATCAACAAAGGTTTGAACACATTTGTAATAAAAACGCAGCTGGCGTCAGCTGGAAATATTCCATTCTCTTAGCACCCAAAGGTGAGGTAACTCATCATCGGCGCAGAGAAAGGATATAAGTTGGGTAACATTGTCAGGTTGTTGTTACATCATTTAGTGCTTATGTTAATATATTTATAAGGAATCTCAGAGACATGGAGATTGTGAAGAAATACATTTTTGGAACTGCCCCAAAAATCTGTTGCAGCTTGATGTAGCCCTGGACTAAACTGTGTAAACTGCATAGGAATAGTGGAGCAATATTTACTTCCTCCTCAACAGAAATGTCATAAAAAATTTATTTATCAAGAAATTTGAAGAGCCAATCATATTCAGACTGAACATTACTAATATGAAATTTCGTTCATTATTCACTGATCATCCCCTCACTTCACCGTTAACCTGTCTTTCTGAAAGGGTGCCACAGAAACACACACACTCTCATTTCCCTTTCACAACACCTCTATTGCTTGCCTTCCCCTAATCGCCTCCTTCCTCTGTCAGCACCGACAGGATCATTTCACCAGCAGCACAAAGTCCTGCTATTAAACTGTCAACCTCTGGTCCTCTCAACACAGAACCTATAGAAGTATTTGTGAAGAACATTCACATGGAGGTGAGATTAAATCGACTTCTCAAATCCTGTATATTTGGGTTTCAGTCGGGAATGTACCGTAAACCTGACCAGGGCATCGGTTTTTCACTTCAACCGAGCCGCAAGCGAAAATGAGATTGAAATATTAAGCTTGGAAAGAAACGGCAGATGGACAGGCGTTGGCAAAGAACACCATGACAGCAAGGACTTCTATAAGCAAACCCTGGAATAGACAACCAGACAGGGTTTGTGGGTTAACAGATGGTCTCATAGGCACGGTGGTACACACCGTAGGAGTTCATCGTCCACAACCAGCCTGTCCCCGTCTCAGGTTCACAGCACGGCGAAGACCAACAAGTTCGTTCTGCCCAACGAGAAGCGTAGCACGCAACAGTCGCTTGAGTCGCAGGAGCGCGATGTGCTTCTCGCTCCCTGCTGTCGTCCACAGCGCAGCCAAACGAGAGGCTGATGAGCTACAAAGCCAAGACTGTGACAGCTGACAGGTGGCTTTATTAGGTGGCCGTCTGAGCCAAAGAAAATTTAAAGCTGCGTCAAAGACTCGACCTTCTGTCAAGTCGGTCTACGGGGGAGGTTTAAATAACACGACTGCTGTTCTCACAGGCGAGAACCTCTGCTGTGTCTTGAGAATGTGAAACTCAGACAGGCTGGTCTTACAGCAGTACTTTAGTGGGATCTACTGAAAATATCACACTTCTCTGAGTCTTTACTGATTGATACACAGACATTTTGATTGTTGTTACATTTCTGGGAATAAGGTACTTCAAACTCAGGATCTCTAACTCATGATAGGAGACATTCGGAGAGGGATTTTTTAGCAAGTAGCATACTGAATGATAACTTGTAAAAAAAGCTTCACGTCAGAACATCTGAACCGTCCCTTTAGGTTGTGGTGGACCAGTGAATCTCTCATTGACTATAATCATGTTTCCATCCATTTGTCATTTGAATTTAAAATGTTACAGAAATTAAAAATCTGTGGACTGGTTGGAAAGACTCAACCAGTCTACGCAAAAAGAGTTGATACTCAGATTAATACAAATTCACTAACACTTGTACACCATGCATCGACTTCCATCCAATGTTCTACCACTTTGCGTTGGTCTATCACATCCAATGCCACTAAATACAGTAAGGTTTGTGGTTATAAAGAACAAAATGGAAGAAGTTTAAAGCGGTATGTATCCCATAGCAAGGCTTTTCACAATAGAAAGTCAACAGGTCTAAGTGCAGTATTGGACAGATCAGCTAAACACCACTGCTCCCCCGTGGTGTTTAGCTATTCACAAATCTGGAACAAACATCCAGAAAACTGCAAAAATGCTGAAACACTGACTTCCAAGGCAAAAACCCCACCTGTTTATCATTTCCATTGATTAGTATTAACTGGAAGATTGATCATTATATTTGATGTGTATTTGCATGATGATTTTGACAAACTGTAATGCTTATTGCTTGTTTCATAGTTGCTGACTCTATAATGGTTTTTTTTTTATGTAAGAGGTCTTTGAACGGCTGAATTTTGCTCCACAAATAAACTTGACTTCTATTATTGATATCATATCTTCCTAATGAGTAAACTGGGTGATTGTTGCAGAGTTCTGTACTGGGTTTTATTACTATTTATACTAAAACAAACACACTGTTCGTATGAGCTCCAGAACCTGAACTGGAACATCAGGTCTAATTTCCACTTTGCTCATATCTTCTCCTGTGTGGGTGGTGGTGGTGTGTTTTTGTTTTTTTTTTGTTGTGTGTGTGTGTGACACCCGGCACATAGCTGACACATATCCATCCCAGTGTTGTGGAAGAATCGCTGTAAGCAGAGTGGGTGTTTTGTCTGCAGACGCGACGCACACCAAAGCCAAACCAAACAGGAGCGGAAGGAGTAGATATCTGAGAGTGAAACCCCGTGTAGAAATGGAGAAAACACAGTTTCACTTCTTACAGCTGCTTTTCCTGCCGAGCACACACACACACACACACACACACACACACACACACACACACACACACACACACACACACACATGTACACTCTACACAACCGCCGGGTCCACATCCTGTAACGCAAAGACAAACACAGCGGCGTGGCCCCGCCCCGGTCATGCCTGGCCTACAGCTGAACCTCTGACGTAACAGAAAGAGAGACAGCGACTCGGCAGGAGGAAGGAGCGCCGCTGTGCCGCTGGAAAAAAAAAAAAAAAAAATCGCTATGCCCTCAGCTGAGTGTGAGAAAGCACATGTAGGAGCGTCAGACCTGGCTCCGAGCCAAACCCCTGAGCTCAGCATTTTGTAATGCACTCTCTTTCTCTCTGTCTACGCTTCACAACTTGCATAATTCAGCTGTGCGCTCCGCGTAGCAACCGGAGTTAACCCCTTCCACCCCGCTGCAGCCCGACACCACACAGACCCGACTCGGTATGGCATTTGCATGTCGTGATAACGCTTTCAATTGGCGATATCACGTAGACTACTTACTGCTTTATGTTCAAAACCTGCTCTTAAAACTATTTTTTTCTTCTTAAAAAAAAGAATCAGGTTAAATATCACACGTTGAAAAGTCGCTAAATGCCTCGGAAACCTTAAAACATGAGTTCATCAGTTCTTTTATAATATATTTTATAATATGAAAATCCTTTACTAGCCTCAAGTCTTCTTCAAAATGTCTCCACAGAATCTACTCGGTTCGGTATTCACAAATTCTTCTATTTGCTGATCTTTTCAGATGGATAACTAAGGGTGTTTTCTCACCTGATGGTTGGTACATAGGCGACCAAAGTTGCAACATTTGTTACAGTTTCAGTTGATGTGGTTCGTTTTCACACTGCACTGTGTCAAACCAACCAAACGCTTTGAAAAACCTGTACCCGTCCTGCCTGTGGTGGCGCTGCATCAAGAATCCCTGAAGAACACAACACGACTTTCTTCTTCACGAAACTTAACAAAAAATGGAGCAGTATCATATTTTAGCAGTTGCAGGATTTTTGTTTTGTCTGCAAAAGACCAGAAGTAATTTTTCCTGCTTAGCACAAGACTTCTGCCTTTGTTTTGGTTGCGTTTACCCAGAATGCTCTGCACTATGGTCTGCTTTCCTGCATGGCCTCCGGTCTGCTTGGTATTCAGATATGCATCTGAACGGCACTAGACTTTAGTCGAACTGGGACCTAGGATTAAAGAAATACTAGGGTTTGCCTTTTTGATCTGCATCAGTTTGATTGGGCGTTCACTCCTTCCCAAAGAAACCAGACTATCTAGAACAGGGGTGCCCAAAGTGGTTCCTTGAGGGCAGGCATCCTGCGTGTTTTAGTTCTCTCCCTGGTTTAATGCACCTGGATCAAATAATAGCTCATTAGAGGCCTAAGACGAACATTGACATCCTGAAAAGGTTGTTTCTACCACTAGGGAGAGAACGAAAACATGCAGGATGCTGGCCCTCAAGGACTGACCCTGATCTAGACCAAAGAACTAGAGTTCTTCTGTCTAGATAGATTCAGTGGACCGCTAGTTTTAGGTCTTTCTAGATATGTTTCTTGAGAAGGGACCCTCAAGAAGCCACCTCTTTGTTTTCTTAGCTGTGTTGGAGCATGGATGGTTGCCCCACTTTGAGCTCTGTAGAGGGTTTTACAAACTGACTGATGAAATACAGTTTTACAAACTGACTCTCAGGCTAAAATATTCTGTTTTGGCTTCAGAAAATGTTGTTTATTGAAACAGCTTAGATAACCCCACACTAATACAAGCAACTAGTTTCCCCATTCACCCCACTCCCACCATTTACATTTTCCCAATAGGGGCTAAGGATATCTAATTATGTCTAATTTGTCCGTTTCTTGTGTGCTTCCCATAAGCACCGCAAAAGACTTGGCGTAGCTACAGCTAGTATTTTGGGAATTTTATACGGGGATGTTTACAAGAAACGTCAGAAATGACAAATAGAAAAATCGTTTTTGGGGGAGGAATAAAATAAAAATAGGTATGTTCAAATTACAGTGAGGTTTTAAACTACTATTTTCCTGTTTCTTATTTAAACACACCATGCAACAGAAACAGAGTAACACTGCTTGTTTAACATCTCAATTACAGTTATGCCAGAGGTCTCAAAAGCTGGCCGGGCTGGCAGCAGAGACGGCTTCTCCGCCAAGCAGTACTTTGTGTGTTTAAGTGTGTGTGTGTGTTTGTGTGTGTTATTGTTTTGGTGACAATGGGGAAGCTAATCTCTCGCCCATGGAGACACTGAGGTGTCCCTGGGGCTGGCAGAAGGAGCAGTAAACAACCAATCAATAGTGATGCCTGACTAATCACAATCTGACCGAGGCGTCTGGTTTCAGGTGAATTTAGACAGAGACAAAGGTGAAAGTGTATGAGATAATGGCCGATAGGGCGGGCTCCAACATATTTCTGACCATTGATGAAATCGTTCCACAGCTGGCAGCTGAAAATACAGATAACTGTGATAATATGAGATGTGAAAGAAATACAGTTGATTATACATGTTTTCTTATAATGTAGGAAAAATTCAGCACGAAAAACTGTGACATAAGAATAATGCTAATTGTTTTGGCATTGTTTTACCAGGTAAAAGCTAGAAGAGATTTTCGTGCGTTGATAGTCGTCAATAAAAATAGTATTTTGGTATTTATGCAAAAATCTAAAGAGAAAATATGGTCACTTTACTAAAATAATGGCCCATGTCATTTTTTTGCCCAAATTATTTTGGGACGGTGACAAAATAAAAATTACCTATAGCTTTTGGTTTAAACTGAAAAACAGAAAATGATTATAGCTGTGTCTAGAATAATAAACTTCTGATTTAAAAAAAAAAAATTATTTAATGAAAAAACTTGAATAAAATCAGTAGAATCCTTTCCTTAATCCAAGTTTATCACAAGTCTAGCTATTTATAATGGTTGGTTTATGGTTGGGTTCTCTTCTTGGGTTGCTAGCCTGCACTGGGCTGCTTTACAGCGATGCCACTTGTAGCTTGCTGAGCGGCACCGCTGTTATCATTACAGTGATTAAAAACACCAACAGGTGGGGGGGGGTAGCTCTGCATTACTCTATGATTAATACAGATGGAGTACGCTTCAGTCACTCTGCACTTTCTTTGACATCGCAGTGAAACAAATTTAAATCAAAGGATGGATGAGATTTTGGCCTTTTTGAATATTTACATTTTTTAAATCTTGTCATAATTTTTCTTTTACTAATAAACCTGTCAATTATTACATACAACAATATAAAAACCAGGAATTGTAGGCTTTTAACTCAGCAATGTTAAAAATGTTGCCACATATGTTTTTGTTTGTTTAGAAAAAAGAGAAAGAAACGCAAGCTAACTGATTTAGCTAACTGCTAACATTAGCAAACAGCAAGTTAGCGATGGACTGTAAACCAACAGTTAATTCTGGAAATGAAAGGCGGTTTTTTGTGCTTTCTTGTTTCACTCTTCTATAAAATATATCTAAATATCTCTAATGTATACTCACTGAGTGATAAATACGTCTGTGTGTAGATTGAGGTCAGGGATTACCAAACAAACAGCCAGCTGTGCTCAGGAGCCCCGGTTAAATCAGGTGATGGGGTCAGGCCGGGGGTTATGAAAGAGCTGATGGATGCATGTTGTCGCAAGTTCACAAGAGGTCACTGAGGATTTGAGTGACCCGGGTCAATCTGTGTCCTTCTTAAGCAGTCACCTACAGCTCTGTCCTCAGAGAACAGACATATGCTAATCAACGCTTAGCTCAAAGTTTCCCTGGCACCGCTTGAAATGTTGATGTAGCCTTTCACCGACTCAAATGATTTTGGGGGACAGTTATCACTTCCATTTCCTTCGATCCAGTACAGTAGCGTCTCTCTGTTTTTGCAACAGAAATGCTTAACATTGCAAACTGAGCTCCAGTATTAGACTGTAGCAGGATTCCTCTAAAACCAAACAGACACATTCCTGAGCTCTGTCAAAAAAAAACAAAAAAAAAAACAGGAAATCACCGGGTTTTTTTACCGTTCATATCACACAGTCATATGAAAAAAATTACATTACGCATTCTGATGAGGCTCGTTAGGCAGATTAAATGTACCTTTTAAAAATAACCTTTAAGCAGGCATTAAGAATACTTTCCATTAAGTCCATGTTTCTGTTTTTAAAAGGGGTTTTATTGGGCTGATGTAATATTCTAATCTTCAATGTCATGTTTTCATTTTCTGTAAAACACTTCATAAATAACACTGGCCAAACAACAAGGCAACTAATGTTGCTTTACAGCAGCAAACCAAAAGACCCTGACTGAGATTAGCTGCGAGTCAAGTCTGACGAGGCTCATGCGGCTATGAGGAAATATTTCTGGCAGCATATCTGAGGAGAAAAGAGTCAAGAATGACCATGAATGGATCAGAATGACAAACAAGTATGAAAGCCCTCAGAGAGGCAGGATTTGATACCGCTTCCATGTAATTTAACATGAGGACTGGAATAACCGAATCCACTTCAGTGGCTTTGCTTCTCCTCCAAAGGGGCTGAGTGAATCCACTGGAAGGATTACATGTCCTCTTATGGTATTTAAATGTTTTATTTACAATATGGCCAAGTGTGTACTGGTGTATTGGACACTTTACTGATGAAATCCTGTTCTGATCTTCACTCATTTCTTAAAGGGGCAGCATTATGCATTTTCCTGGCACCTGGTGCCATTGTATTATAAAAATGCATATATATATATATATATATATATATATATATATATATATATATATATATATATATATATATATATATATATATGTGTGTGTGTGTGTGTGTGTGTGTGTGGTTTAAAAGAAATTTGACTTCCTAATTTAGCGCCATAAAATTGGGATTCTGTGTCTTTGAGAAGTTCCTGCTCTTTCTGAAACTCTACCTTCAGAAAGTCATCACAACATAACTTCCTCTATTAACCCTTTAATAGCCTTTTTACCAGCTTCGTACTGAGAATGAGCACGGTTCCACCAGGTGTTTGCTAACTGCTTCTGGCTAGTCTGAAGGAACTGAGCAGAGGAGGAGCTCCATCCTCAGAGGCAGGTCTAGATCCAGGCGTTTTGCACGGCCGAATGGTTGCCATTGGAGTTAAAAGGATTTCTCAAACATACGTGAAAGAAACAAAGCAACACTCCAAGTATGTTTTTGATGAGGGAATAACAGCACAATATGATGTAAACCTAGAAAAAAGATTATTTTACATTCAACGTTAACTCAAAGATAAAACCAGCTCCTCCATGGAGGATCAGATGCAAGCTAGCCTGAAGCTCACTGGGGGTTGTAACGTCAGTGCTCATGCATGCCGGTGAAAAATAGCAGCCGTTGGAGGTTTGAGAAGCAGCTTCTAAAGGGGCAGAGGAGGATTTTCGCCTCGCTGTCTTTTCCTATTTAAAAAGCATTTGTTTGAGTGCTGCCTGTTCCCAGTGTGCTCAGCGGCAGTCATTTGTTTAGCCTCTGAGGGCTATCAGCAAGCCAGGCCGGAGCTTCTCCTCTCCAAATGCATTTGTTCCTACTCTGGAGATGCGGTCCGTCTCAGCAGAGTTGCTCACAGAGCTGCAGCCCTGCTTCCTAATGAGCCCTGGAGTCCCATGAAGACACAAAATCAAATAAAAGCTTTTAGCATTCACTCACACACTCTGATCCGAGTGTACTTAACTCTAAATACAGATTTCCATGACACAAGCAATGGATATTGTCTGAATCATGCAGAGTAGCAGTAAAAGTTTCATGAAGCTAAGTTTGGCTACAGAAACAAAAAGTTAGTGAGGAGCCGGTCTAAACTCCAGGCGTAGAAACTTCTGGAGGACAAACAGGAAGTAGGGATGCAATGATATGAAAATCTGGGACGATATTGATATTCAATATTAATACTGCTCTTATGAATAGCCAATATTTACCGATATAATATATATTTCCCTTTCGACACCTTGAGAAAACATGACTGCATTGACTTCACTGCTTCTCTGCTTCAGGTAAACTCCCCACAATGCTTTGCTGCATCATGACCAGCCTCCCACACTCCCACCCCAGAAACCAATGGCAACAAGATGGAAATAAATACCAGTTGTTAATATTGACTCAGTTATCCTACCATAGCAAAGCCTGTCGCACAAAGCAATGAATCAGTTAAACCTGTGATAAATTAAAATAAGCTCAGTGATTTCCATTCTGATGATTAATATTTTTAAAGTTCTACTTTGTTTCCAGAGACTTCATGATACACTTCATTTACAGTTCCAATTGTGTGTGTGATTTTTTATTTCCTTTTTATTTAGTTGCGATATATTTTGAGTATTTAAAATGTCTTCCAGTTTCAGTTTTAAATGTTCTTCATAAAACTGAAGTTTTATTAAACAGAGTTGGCAAACTCAAATTATTATGTCATTGTCTTTGTATCAAAACAACAATACTATCGTTTATTGCAATAATTTCTGGGACAATTTATTGTGACAAGCCTGTGTTAAAAAATTATAACACAGCCGATACTGATGTTAGTGCCGATGTATTTTGCATGAATGAAACAGAATACTGCCATAAATCAGCGCCGTAAATGAGTGCGTGAATGGGTGAATGTCTGGATGTTGTGTGGAGCGCCTCGGGGTCGTCTGGACTTGATAAAGCAGAATACAAGTACAGGCCACTAATGACATGTTCTAAATGATTAAATCATGAGTAACGTGGCTGAATGTCTGCTAAAATAAATGACATAAAGACATATATGTGTCTGAGTGGATAAAGCAAACCATGAGCTGGGAATGGACAAGATAATTACATTATGATAACTTTGAGTAAAGATACGCCTGCTTGATTCACTTGCTTTGGAACTCAGCTGGTTCAAGTTATTATTTATTATTACTTGCTTCCAGTTTCTTTCCATTTAACGTAGATTTGTCTTGCGTCTCATCATGCGGATGGGGTTTTTTACACCCCAATGTACCTTGTCATGGTAACCAAATAAAATCTTGGGTGGTTCAAGTTTTTATTTGAACTCGTGTCCCGAAATTATTGCCAATTTGTTTGCAGCAAACCACAAATTAAAACTACACAAAGCAGCAATTCAGTGTCTCACACAGGAGGAGCTGTTAAGAAGTGCAAATTTTCTACTGTGAATACAAATGATATGCAGATGACGTTGTACTCTAGATGAAGTGGAAGCTGTGGTGGCACGGTAAAAGTCCATCTTGATCTGGAAGTTTTCTAGGGTTGTAAACCTTGGAAAGAAGGAGAAGTTAAAAGGAGATGCTGATTCGGTCCCTGTAAAAGTATTCACACCCTTGACCTTTTTTTTAATATATTTTGTCACAAAACCGTAATGTTTTTTTACTTAAGATTTTATGCGATCAACCAAAAAGACTAGATTTTTTTTGAGTACTTTTTTTTACAAAATAGGTGTCAATCTTTCCAATGACCAGTCACATACTAATCCAACACAGTTTTATGCACCATGACTCCATTATTAAATACTCTAATCATCAATAGAGAGACTTCTAGATGAGTCGGTAAAAAAATAAATAAAATTATATGCTGGCATCACTCCACCCTGGAAAATGAACAGTTCAAACAAATCATCAAAGCCTCCAAATGTTCTCAATCATTCAATCCCTAAAAATGTTGCATGTAAACCTCCGACTGCAACTTATGAGCTTTTGTCTGGTGTCTCAACATGCCAGTTTTCTTGTTGGATGTTGTTCTAGAAAACACTTCATGCATGTGTTGTCTTGTTGAGTTTCTTCTTCCAAATACACAAAGCGATAAACCTTAAGCCACGTCAAGGTGCGGTTTTTTGTTGTTTTTTATTTCAACGTCACGCTCTACTTGTGCCTTTACAAATAACTCTTGGTTGCTTAAATGAAACTGTGCATGGAAATGACTTGGATGAGCATGCGTGTGCGCAAACGCCTAGCCTAAAAACGTGCTCGGCTTGTTCTCGTCTGTTTAACTGCCAGTCATATGGCATGCCTGTACGAGAGAGAAGAATGTTTTGGTTTGGTGTCACAGCAGTGTGTGTGTGTGTGTGTGTGTGTGTGTGTGTGTGTGTGTTTGTGGGTACGCAGAGTGGGTAAGGGGGTTGGTGGGTGAGGGTTCCTTAGTGCCAAAACAGGATGCTGATCTCTCGCCTTATCATGGCGGTACATCATACCCTGAGCCTCACTTCTGTTTGGGCTAAACAGAACAAACAGCTTGCTTCACGTTTCTGACTTGACTGGAAGATAAACGCGACTCCCTCAACAGTCTATTGATCGGCGTTTCTCTCGTCTCACATCGTCTCTCTGCTACCCTGTCTGAATACCGGCTAAGCATCTCCTTTACCACCTGGGGCCCATCTTCCTGTTCAGCAGCCACACGACTCACCGGATTGACTCGCAGTTTTCTGTCTGTCCTAACCCAAGACAGGACAGATTTGGGTATCCTACCAATAGGATACCCATGGGTATCCTATTGATATCCTATTGGATCCTATTGGATATCAATAGGATACCTATGGGTATCCTATTGATATCCAATAGGATCCAATAGGATACCAATAGTCTGTAGATTTACCCCTACAGACAGTAAATCTGTCTGTAGGGGGACAGATTTACTGTTTTTTTTTGTTTTGTTTTTTACATTTGGTCTGCACAAGAAGGCAATAATATACACCACAATGTACGGGCTAATCAAACCTGATTTGGAAAAGTCGACACTGATTAGATTCTTTAAAGTACAGTTTGTGAATCGTTTACCGCATGTTCTGGACCATGAGTTGCACTTTTTTATATCGTTTGGCTGGTCCAACTACTTAAAGGGGCACTATTATATAAAATCAACTTTTTTTAAACTTTACATTATGTTATGACGTTATTTCCTCATCAAAAACAAACCTGAAGTATTACCTCGACTATTTCAAGCATGATTGATAAATCCTTCAATCTTCCGTGGCAACCATTCAGCTGTGTAAAACGCTTGGAGCGGCTAATGTCTGGCCCGACCGCTAATGCTTGACCGCCAGTTTAGCACTACGAAGCTTACCAAAAATTGCATGTGCTGCAAACAAGCGTCCTCCATTGCAAAGACAGAAGTGCCGAGCCGAACGAGTCGACTGTTAAAGTTAATTCAATATTTGGAAGAGTGGCCAACAAGGACTGAACGGCTCCATTCACTTCTACCACTGTCATTGCTAATTCAGGTGGAATACAATCCTAAAACAGAGCAGAAAACTGATGTCATCGTTCACAGCTTCTCTTTTGTTCGCCGACTGGCGTAGTTGAAATTCTACCAGAGGAATCCAAGTCAATGGCAGAAATCCCAGTCGGAGCAGTGAAGAGACGAGTATACAGTTACATTACTACTTACATTAATTTCCCCGCATGTTTTAGTTCTGAATCTGCAGAACACTGACATGTTGAAATTTACATAGATAGCAATTGGGTCTATAATAACCTAATTCATCAAATGCACTTTTAAATCCACCAGGTACATTCAAATTATGTCACCTAAATAATTTGACATTTCCTTTTTTATTCTGAAATTGGGGCTTTTTAATCCCCTTAATGGCTCCTCCCACCGCCACTCCCAAGTTCAACTGCTTTTTAAAGCTCAGTTGATGAGGTTTTTAAATCGCCTTCCATCATATGTACAGAGATGACTCATGTCTAACAGATAAAAACAATGACTCAACTTGTAGGTGCATGCCAGGCATACCCTGGTCGTGCATACCGGATGAGCTTACAGGGCTTGTGAGAGCTTGTGTCATCCCTGAAGTGGTGAGCAGAGCTAACGAAAGCGATCAATCAGTCAGCCTAATTCACAGAACGTAATTAGGGTTTCAGGTTTATCACCAGCTGAGCCGTTTGGCTTTACCACGGAAGAAGCAGAACTCAGAGAAGCTGTGCCGTGTCAAACAGAAAGCGTGGTATCGTTACGGTCACAGCTGAACCGTCAGTACCAAAAAAATCCAGTGGCAAACATTATTTGTAACCCTTTTTTGTTGTTGTTGTGTAATGAAAGACTGAGAAACATATCGTCACCTTCCTAAAATAATGGCCTGTGTCATTTTTTGCCAAAAGTGATTTTGGCAAAAGTAAATCACCACCTCTTTTTTTTCAAAAGATGCTTAAGGCAAAAAAACTAAAATTAAAATCAAAAAATGACATGCAATTATTTTAGGAAGGTGACTAAAGCTAAAAATGAGTTACCCAAAATGGTCTTTGTTTTTAAATCATCATTTACCAGAACAAGTTCAAAGATTAGTTTATGACTGGAACATAGAACCACCAGATATGCCTTGTAATTTTGGCATGTAGTTTGGCGTCATTTGTGTTTTACTCATTTCCATCATGCTGTGGGATCAGATGTGTTAGGTCACCGTGACACTGATGACATTCAAGATTTTACAAAATTATAAACCCCCCATTTATCTCATAAGTTTCAAACATAAAATACCATGGCCTAATAATTTTAGACATGGAAATGATAAAACAGGTCATCATTTCTCGTTTGGGATAGCTTGGCTACCAAGATTGCCGTCATAGTAGCACCACAAAATATTGTGATAAAACTTTCAAGCCCACAGAATGTTTTTCTTTGTCGCTGAACTCGAGTCCAAAATCACAAGAGTTCAGACGAACATTTCAACCTGTGCCAGCAGCAGTTTGCCCGTAGGTCTTGTGTCAACAGCAACACATTCAGAGTCAGCTTTAAAATCTCGTCCTACTCGTCTTCATTTTGACATGCCGCACAGTTGAAGCTCCAAGGCACTTGAGTCAGACGCACACAAAAGCCAGGAAAGAAAGGAAAAAGGCCTGTAGCTACAGTTGGACCAGGAGAACGAGATCATTTGCTTTGTTTTATGGCATATCTGAACAAAAGTGCACTAGGTGGGGCATGCAAAGGAGGCAGAATAATAAAGTGAAAGCAGACAGGAAATGCCCGATGGTTACAGATCTCCGTGACGACAGCCGGCAGGTTTAAACGTTGTGTCACGAAGAACCCGTGTGGGGCAACTTCATGACACAATGCAAACACTCCGGCAATTTCTCTCTCTACGGGGAGATAAACACCGACAACAGATGGCAGGGAGCGTTATCTGCTGGAAGAGCAGGTTCCCAGGCAGGAAGGAAGCACGTCAATATGCTCATTTATCTTCTACACACTTTTAGGTCAAATATATCATCTGAACTAACCTTAAAACATGTTTTAAAAATGAAACAGAGGAATATATTAGAGATATTTGTGGAAGCAACGTATATGCTGAGGTAGAAGCTGTAGTTGGTGTAATTCAGGGCTGCTTTTGTGATATCAGTTTCTGTTACAACTATCACAAAGCTCAGGTCTGACTGTCTGTTCGTGACGAACCCTGAAAGCTTTATTTTACTCCATGAGTCGATTCCGACTTGCTAGATGTACAAGAGAACCTCGTGAATCCTAAAAGTGAAAACCAGCAGAATATACTTAAAACGTCTGGTTTGATTTTAAAAATAATTTGAACATCTGAAAGTACAGAGCCAACGTAGGCATCTACAGTGCTTTACACCATTTTTTTCTCACAGAGCAACCACAAACTTTCATGCAGTATGCCTTTGAAGTAGTGAAGGATACATGGGTTACACGACTGTTTAAAAGTTAGACTCTATAAAGTGTTGCGTGCATATCTGTCTCGTTTGCTTTAGTCTTGATACCCCTAAAAAAAATAAAAATCCCCTAAAAACCAACTTTGAGAAAAAGAAGATCATAAGAAGTGATGTTTGCTGTAGGCTATGTACAGCAAACACATGGAAGCAACATGTATACTGAGGTATACATGTTAGTTCCTCGTGTGCCTTGGTCAGATGAAATCAAAGTGAGGTTTTCTTGGCCAACATGCAAAAACCCTAACAGTGACAAAAAATTATCTTACAAAAAAAACAACAAAAACCCCTGAAAATAACTGCCAAGAAGAAAAGAAAAAAATATCTAGAGTCTTAGCTCCAGTTGAGTCTCTCATCTACACTCTTTGGGTTCATTGGGTTTTTACCAGCCTATCGGCAAAAGAAATGACGCTCCTGGATTGACTGTTTTGTAAATGCTACAGCCAATAACAGCGCGTGAAGTACTGCCTTTCTTTCATCCAGCCAACTGGTGGAATAAAAATACAGAATGTGAACCACGTAGTTTTTCTTCCATTTCACAATTATGCACACCACTCTCAGTTACATTAAAAAAAAACAAAAAAAATACATTCAATAAGTTTTCTGAGATACTGTTCTAAGATAATAGCACAATACTATATGATACTGTACTATTCCAGACAATATTCAAATGTTAAATAAACAGAAATCATGGCAGAAAGAGGGAGAGGGAAGAAAAACAGGACTGGAGGGACCCAGGTGCAGTGGAAAAGAAAAGACGGGCGTATCGCTCTTTATTAGCAAGAGAGCTGAGGTAACCGCCTCTGATGGATGGCGCCTTTAAGTTCCCATTATAAGGTAAGCATTACTCATAAGCAGCTTTTGATAAGCACCCAGGTTGGAAGAGACGAGTCGCCTGTTCTTCAAAGACAAAAGCCCCACCTTCTCCTTCAGTCTGCATCAGTCGCCACGGGCTCCTCAGCCTCCTTCAGAGGGAACAAAAACATCAAGAGCAGAGAAGAGAAAAAAAAAGGTACCTTTGGTAAAAACACTCAAAGCACTTCATCTGTTATTAACAAAACTGCTCTGTTTGCAGAGCGGTGGAGGTCCAGAGGGTCCTTTACTAAAGGGGGATGGATTCGGAGTGGGGGGTGTCCGGATTCCCTTGAGGCCTGGAAGGAGACAGGCTTCGACTTGCTGCGAAGTTGAGGAAAACTCCCCAGATGCTGCCAAGGAGCAGACGCCGCTGCACTGTGACAGGCGATGAGGCAGAGGACAAAGTGAAAACCAAGTGACACAAGCTATTTTAGCAGTGACACTTCCAGAAATTGATCTAAGAAAAGAATTCCAGCTAACTTTAGCTTTCAGATTAGGCTCCTGTTAGATATAGGTCGATAAGAAATTCTCACGGTTTCATAACCTTGAGTAACAACGTTACACAAAAGTTTAACGTTATATGGTATGTAACTTTTACATAAATGTGTTTACTTCCATATTTGTTCAAACCGTCACCATGTTGTGACAGAACGTTATGAGATAGACAGAACAAAAAAATAAATAAATCAAGCTCCTCCACATCCTCCCTGTACTGCTGTTGTGGTCTGCAAATATGTAAAAACAACCAATCAGAGGCAGGAGGAGTGTCTTAGTGCTCTCAATCATGCTTATGTACATGCTCATTGCAGAGAAACAACTCGCTGTTCCAGAAAAACCATTTATCTGCCATTAAATGCTAGCTAGCCTTAGTATTTGTGGCAGGCGATGTTGTGATGAACCAGCTGCAGCGCAACACAGAGTAAAGGGGAGTAATGCATACACAAGAGTGATTGACAGCGCTAAGACCCCTCTCCTGGTTCTGATTGGTTGTTTAACTATTATGTTGCTTTCAAATAATATCTGTTTTTACATTATAATGTCTTGACATTATTTTAGTTTGATCAAATATGTAAAAAAAAACAACTAAAAGTTACATCCTGCAGCTTTAAGGCAAACTTTTCCAGTAAAGCCTAATTACTATTGTTTAAAACTCAACAAATTTTCATACTGTTTCCAAAATAAAACATTGCATATTACATCCATGATGATGTTAAGCATTACCTTCCTGAATTGTTCTCACTTGAGACTTTAAGAATAAGAAAATCTACAATATTCAGAGTCCATTGTGAAGAGCGCTATTCTTTTAGCTGCTGCTCTCTTTACAGAGACAATGGACGTATTACAAGCTGGCATTAGTTACCTGACTCTATGGTGTGAGACTTTCTTCAGCATTGGTACTAAAACAACTTTTACACCCAAAGAATGGTATGAAGTGAATGCTAGCAGTGATTAAACCATAACTGTTAGGGGTGTAACCTGACTGCACAATATTAAAAAGCCAGAATAATTCTCACCCGTCTGATAAAGCAGCATTTAGTTGGTGTGAGCAAGAGATTCGTCTGGTGAAAAACAAAAAAATGTTTGAAAATTTGAGATGTGACTGTGTGGTTTAAGCTTTAAACATTGTGTCTGTGTAAGAAAGTAAAGAGCTCTTGAGTCAACAGTCGACCAATAATGACTTCTTTTCTGGGTGGCTAACAATGCTCGAGTTACAAAAGCAGCAGAAATGATTTAGCTACTTTTTAAATAATTACGTTTTGAAACAATTAAGGATGTCAAAATTTTAACAAAAAACTGTTACCGTCAAGATATGAGCTCTGGAAGCAGTGCGAGAAAACAGTGACTGGCTAACCGTTAGCTGCTAACAAAGCTAAACTTAGCACTTGCTTCATAGCTTCCTATTAAAAGGATAGCAATGTTATTTTTTTAATGAGTTGGGCGATTCAAAGGGCTGGTCAAACCTGACTTTGTTAATTCTGGAGTGAACAGATTCTATTAAATCCACTTGGAGATTTATAAAACCTTTAATCTATTAACAAAAACTACCAAAAGCGTTAGCCGTAGCTTTTTGGCATTAGGATAAACTTTGAAAGTATCCAACATTACAGATTTTTTAAAGGACAATGAAATCTTTAGTCTATTAATGAATTTTTTTTCAACTAAAATAATGTAAATAACCATTATCCGTTGTCTTCTCTCGTCAGCTTGTTAAATCCCAAGAGAACTGTATAAAACCTTTGCTTAAACTGGTTCTTGACATGACAAGAAGATTTCAAAAATATGGGGAACAATTACAAATCTTATGAGACACTCAAACTGCTAAGTGTTTTCTAAAATAATTTAATGTAAGGGAAACTAATCAGTTGACTGGATTTGTTTCCTTCTTTTTGAGGGTTTCTTTTTTTCTCCAAACTTTGCAAAAGTTTCCACTTACCCAAACTTCTCCTTTAGTTCAATTGACTGAGTTTCTGCATGTTAATTTCAGCTACATCTTAATGTGACTTAACGTCTATTAATCACATTACAGTAGGTTAAAAACGTGTACACATCATCATTAGGCAGAGGAAGAAAAACAAAAAACAAGACACGTCAAGAGAAACTGAATAGTTTGTTTCCCCCCCTCCGAATGGGAAATATCTGATATGATTTTTAATGAGGAACAAGAAACGCCATCATGCGGCATTTTGAGCCATGAGAGAAACTTCAAGAACAAACCAGGATTTATCGAGCTAATCGAGGGAAAACGATGGAAAATGAGTTCCTCCCCTCCTCCTCCTCCTCCTGCTGCTCCGCTGCCAGCTGAAGGTTAATGATGAAGAGAAGCAGCAGATAAACAGCGGCCCTGGCTTTCGTGTACGTCTCTGTCAGACATACACGAAAAGCCAGGGCCGCTGCAAGGTCATAAAGTTAAAAAAAAAAAAAAAAAAGAAAAATCATGAAGACCCTCAAACTATCCGTTTGTGGGTTTAAAGGCAGCACTGTATTCTGGTTTTTCATCTAAATTGCAAATAAAAACGTGGCGAAAGAATAACCTGGAAGCAAAACGGCAGTGAACAGGTCAACTTCCATCCACTTTGACACAAAGAAAAAAAAAAAAAAACGACGAGGCAGAACTTCCGACCGGCGGCAAAGGGTGGCGGCTCTCCGTTTTTTTATCTTTTAATTTTATGCAGGTATGCTTGCAGTAATGCAAAACCATTTTTCAAAATGGCAGGTTTTGCCAATAGCCGCTCTCAAAGCACGTGCCTGATGTCGCTATGATAAAAATTGATCTCGCGAAGCATCGGCATGACAAGTCCTGCACACACACACACACGCACGCACGCACGCACGCACACACACGCACACACACACACACAACATTAATCCTAGCCAACCAGCTGACAGGCTGAGCGAGGTCGTCCCTCTGCACACACTCGGAGCTCTGCATGATTCAGTAGGCGCACGCCGATTCATCGATTCTTTATAAACTTGTAGATGAGAAGCAGTAATCAGTGCACACAAAATCCTTAAGCACTCACATAGGATTGAGTGTGTGTGTGCGCTTTAAACTGCTCAAGTCAGCACTGTATCTTACCACATTCACCTGAATAACAAATGAACAGAAAATAAAGTATTTCAAAAGAAGTTTTGAAAAAAATAGAAGGAGGTTAAAGTACAAATATATCCTATGAAGATATATCCACATCTGTATTATCTGATGGCCCAAACCAACTCCTTTATATCATAATGTCTTTTTCTATTGTAATCTATTGTTTGACAAAGTCGCAAAATTCTATATCTGCTTTGCCATGTGACAACGTGTGACGTTTAAGTCAATTTCTACATTGGATAGCGTGGCATACTTCAACGAGCCCTGTCTGCCTCTTAATGACAAAAACTTTGAGAAACGTTTTGATGGAAGTAGCATCACAGCTCGGCCACATTATGAAAGCTGCCACTGCTATGAAACGTCCCGATGGTGATTTCTACTCCCTCTCCTGTTGCCGGATACGTGGAGAGGCTGGCATTGCAGGGGAATCAGAGCTATTTTTAAAGGATTAGTTCATCCACTGAACCTTTACACATTCAACTTTAACTCCCTTATCATTTCCTATACTGTGTGCAATGGCAAGATAAACGAGGTTCCTCTTTTAGCCATGTTTATCACAGTTCATGTTGTTTTATAGACTTTTTAAAAATAAAGGTGTGGCAAGGGTTAAGTGTGTTTTTGTTTTGTATCAACTTCATGACTTTTGAAGATCGCACATGTCTGCCTTATGTAAATTTCAGCAAAAACAGAAGATACAGCTTACTAAATTAAAGTGGCGGCATTATGGATTTTCCGGCCACTTAGTATCATTTTATGGCACAATCAAGTAACTATCTTACCTTCCAGAGCGCTGCATATACAGTATCAAATATGACTTGAAAGAATTTTGACTTTGTAATTTAACTCGTTGAAATTGGGTCTCTGTCTCTTTAAAAACTCTTGTTCTTTCTGAAACTCTGCCTTCAGGAAGTCATCACTATTAATGACTTAATAGTGATGACTTAATAGTCCACTATTAACCTTTTAACAATGTTTTTACCAGGGTTAAAGAGGAAGCTCCTATAATGAGCTCAGTAGATGAACAGTTCCACCAGGTGTTTGCTAATTGCTGCTGGCTAGTCTGAAGGGGGGGAAGAGCTGCTCTGTGAGGCAGAAGCTTGGAACTGCGGCTCAGAGGAGAAGCTGCGTCCTTGAAGGCGGGGCTAGGTCCACCCAGGCATTTTGAACAGCTGAATGGTTGCCATAGGAGATTAGAGGATTTGTCAAGCATGCATGAAAGAACGTAGGCAACTCTCCAGGTATGTTGTTGATTAACATGATGTAAAGCCTTAACAAGTCGATTCACTGCAACACTGTCCCTTTAAAAGTTCCCGTGCGCTCTGATGACATTTCGGTTTGTCAGAAAAACAAACGTCGACGACGGTGAGCGTTGCAGCAACCTTCGACCCCGCGCCTCTGCAGCATATGGAAGCAAACCGGCAGGGATCAGTGGGAGGCGCTGGCAGCTGGAGAACACCCTTGACCTTCTGCAAAGTGCAAACGGCTTTTACGTGACCTCAGCACGACAAACACATGATGCCATATGTTTTCTCTCCGCATGCAGAAACCGTGCGCCGTCCTGCCCAGGTAAACATTATGTTTACATCGTTCCCTTTTCTTTTTTTTCCCCCTCCTCCTAAAATAGCCACGTTCATGGCCTCTATAATCACAGCAGCCTATACTTCAGCTCCAACCTGTAATTCAGACGAAGCCTACACACCAACACAGTCGTGTAGGAACGGCACCGAAAGGTGTGGGTGGAAAACTTGGCCTAATTTCAGTAGTTTTTGGTCTAGTTGCTAGTCTAAATAACTTCGCACACTTGAAGTAACACTAAACTAGTTAAAAGATATCGTTTCAGCAAGAAATATGAGCTTACTTTAAGTCAATCATTTCGTAAAGTTGATGAAATAGTACTAACTGTAAGTGAAATAATCTGCCAGTGGAACTTGTAGTTTTTCATCAATATTGAAGAACAATTGTCTTAAAACAAGCTCTTATTTCTCACTGAATAGTTACTTGTAAGTCAGTTTTGTCTTACTTCCAGTGTACTAAGATATTTGCACTAGAAACTAAACCTGAAACACTTGGTAAGATTTTGTGTTTTTGCAGTGCAGTTTTTAATTTGCGAAAGGTTATTCTGTCTGGGCTTTTGGTTTTATTTGCTTCCAAATAAGGCAACCACATTAAGCTGATGTGTGATGATAACCAAAACAAACATGACTACTTCTGCTAATTCTCAGATTTCCTTTTTTTAAAACCATAAAAGAACAATAGAAAAACAGGACATGTGGTAAAACAAATAAATAAAAAGAACCTCGTTATATTTTAAGATGTTTTTCAACAGTCAAACAAGTAGAAAGTGCTCTGTTGTGTTTCACTGGATGTAAATGAACGTATAATGAGACACAGATACAGTCACTGAGTTTGAGAAATAAAATAAAAGTGACTTAAGTCAGAGGCTTTTTCAAAAATACTGTAACACAGGCTGCTACAGGAGATCTTTCCTGTCTACACCCATCAAAATTTAATGTAACTCTTAAACTTTGATAATATTGAGTTAAAAAATAAAAATTTTTGCAAAGAAAAATGTGATGGTTTTTGCAAATGCACATTGAATTTATTGGAATTAGTTGCCAAACAACAAAATATTCCCAAATATTTGAAATATTCCACTCTTATTTCTGTATTTATCCCACATTAGCCGAAACTCCTATTTCTTACAGCTAAAAAAAAAGTTTCTCCCACAGAGCTTAAAATTCAAATGATTTCATTTTACTATGATTCAAAATGGACGGCAAAAAAACTGGATATAGTTTCCATAAACCGAGGTAGGGATGAATCTTTTATTTAGACCGGCATCAAAATTTACATGAACATATCTACAATATTTTCATAAGACTGACTAGTGAATAACTTTAAAACTCTAAAACGATTTGACTTTTAAATTGTCGCGCCGCAACACAACATTGTGCTGCTTCTTTGTGTTGGCCTATCACCCAGAATCCAAATGATAGCGCTGAAAGAAAAATGTAAAAATGATTAAGAGGTGTGAATACTTTTACCACTTACTCTTTGTTTGGAACTGTTAGAATAAAAGTGTCGAGCCACAGAAAGTCGTTGTTCTGAATCCCCTCTGCTTGATTGGTTGCAGATTTTACCCTGTGATGCTCTAAAAAACACAGGATGTGTTTCTTCTTTGTGAGCCTGAATGCGACCTGCATCAGACAAAAAGAACGAAACTATATCGGTGGCGACGTCTCACCAGCTGAGTTTGTTTGTAAAGAAAGAAAAAAAAAAACTTCTTATCTTAGCTCATTCAAATACAACTTTTACAAGGGAATAATATAATAATTACCTTATTTATGGGGCAATTTTTGAATATTTTTAATCCAAAATTGAGGTTTTCATCTAACAACTGAACTGTGGAACATTGCTGTCAAAAACCTCTTAACCCATAGGCTTAGAAGTAAATCTTGTAAAAAAAAAAAAACCAGCCCCTTGTTCTACGCTTTGCTTCATCCAGAGGGTCTGGGCTCTCAGCTGTGGAGAAATGATTGTTTCCCGAAGGCGTAGAGTCTGTTTAGGTTTTATGTAAACGTCACATAAACGCCAAACTAGGCAGGTGTTAAATGTTAAGCCACGATTTGAAGGTGTGGCCAAACCGGACTGAACGGCTTCCTTCACTTCCTCAGCCGCTAAAACTACAAATCTAAAAAAGCGCAGAAGTCAATGTCGTCGTTCACAACTTTTTGTTCTGTTTGCTCGCTGGCCGAGTAAAAAAAGACTTAATCAAATCAAATAAAAATCTACCGGAGAAAATCCAAGTCAAGGGAAGAAAGCGAGAATTTCTTTCGAGTTGAATTGCAGAGGAAGGCAACCGCCAAGCTAGCTTTACTCCAAAGTTCATTTAAAAACCAGCACACTTCCTGCTCACAATTCGACAACAGCGTTTACAGACTGTCATGGCGGCTATCGCCGGGGGAACAAAACGGGATAGAGCGCCGATTTCACCGAGTGCGCTTGTTGTGGGACTCGTGGAGCCTGCAGCACATGTGTGTGTGTGTGCCAGTTCATTTCCTCAAGGTCCGCTGTGAGAAAAACCTCCCTCCTCCGGTGCGGCCCACACGTGGGGAGATTACATCTTTTATTTATCACTCCCCAGCTCTGTTATTCCAGCAAATTCCAGGCTGGAGTCCAATAAAGCCAAGAAACCCTCCCTGTGTTTGTGGACTACTGTTGTTCCTCTTCGGAAGACGGATGGAAGCCAGATTTAGTTTCAGACCTTTTGCACACATTTCCCCGCTCTATCTGGGAATACTGGCATTTGGAAATTTATGCTGTCGTGATGTTGCTGCGGAATATTTGTGTTGATGAGATCGATTTTCATCGCTCCTCTGTTTTCCTTTCCATTATCCAGACGTCCTGACCAATCACTGTGGGCTCAGGCATTAACATCTAAAGTAGATGTAGCAATCAAGGCCAGGGAGAGTCCTTGAACCTGTTGAGATAATACACTGACATTACCGGGATTGCAAATATACTCTGGACTTCCAGTATTTGCGGGGGTTTAAGGAATAGCTGAAATCTGTGAATACTTGAGATTCCCTCTAGAAACTATTTAAACTCCCCATTTTAATAGTTCAAACACCTGAATACAAGCCAGTATTCATGGACATGCACAGTGGCAGTTTTAGGATTAACGCAGAAGTAGGGATGATCCACTTTTTTCACTTCTGATACCAAGACCTGAGGTTTAGTAACTGATGCTGATCGGCCAATACGCTCGCTGTCAAGAAAGGAACTCTAGAGCATTAAACCATCATGGCATTTCTTGTTCAAATGAAGTCTGTTTTCTGAAGTAGTTTTAGTCCAAATTAATGTTATTGTCCTGATATGAAGAGCTTTAAGCTTACTTGAAACTCTTACTTTGAAATAACACAGGAAGTAGAGCTTGAAATTATGATGTCACAATGACAGTTAGCTGACAAGTCCAAAGAGAAGCCCACTTGTTACTGATCACAGAGTTTGAAATTTATTAAACGTTTATGGATGTAAAGATGCAAAAATTTGGGCTAATATCAATATCTGATATTAATATTGCTACTACAGCTGATAATCGATATTATATATATTTCACTAACATTTTGATACCTTTGGGGAAAAACTAGGATTAGATCAAAATAATTATCAGTTGTTCATATTGGCCCCAGTTTCATTTAATTCTACCGATACTGATATGTTCAAAATCGACAAATAACGGCCAATACCAACGTTATTGCCAATATATCGTGTATCCCTGTAAACTTGTAAACTTTTATTGTGTTTGTGAAAGCACTTTTTTTTCAAATATATTGTTTATATATTGAACTGGATGTGATGTTATCTATACAAAAAGGTAATATTCATTATTACTTAAAAACTGTTAAGCAATAAAGCTGCCTTTTCGACATCTATCCATACGTTTATGCATCAAAATCAAAATAACAGAGTAGCATGTAAGATTAGTGTTATAACCAAAGTCTTAGATAATTATAGCAGCATCGGAAGTTATTGTTGTTTTTCCATTTGAAATAAAAGTGTTTTATTTCATAATCTTCATGTTGATACATTAAAACTGTTGTATTTTTACTCAAGGTTACCCAACTACTAGAGTCAAACTCCCACAGCACACGGGTGGCTTGTTTTGGGGGTGACGAGTTAGAGAAGTCCTAGAAATCAAACTGCATTACCATTCAAATGAAGCATGTGGAGTAATGGGATTACAGCCTGGTGTGAGAAGGTGTTCCCGAGTCTGGCGAACCCACAGGTGACACACAGCGACACAATCAAAGCCCCCAAGGGCAGCAGCTGTAAAGCCACAACTGTCTCCATCGGCGCTAGATATTGGCTCTATGGCGGCGATTTCAGACTCACCAACTGGTGATAGGATTGGTGTGAATCGTGGCTCTATTGAAAGAGCAGTGAAGGCCCCAAACTTCACAAAAAAACAGTTCCTCAACCCAAATGATTTCTACTAACAATGAGAATGAATCGCTGCTTTTGTTAGGTTGGAGCCAACAGGGAGCATGAAATACACAAATAAACACATACATGTGGGGTGATAAAAAAACAGTCATAATTTAAAAAAAATATTATTGTTGTTAATATGTTCAAAGGCTGGGGTGTTAAAATCCGAAAGAAGGTCTCCGTCAAAGGGACATGTTGAAAAAAAAAAAGAAGAAGTATACAAACTTTATTTTGTCACCTATAGAACAGCATACCGTCAGCTTTTCTGTTTTCTGTTGTAAATTGTTATTAAAATAAAAATTTACTCGCTGGAATAAATAGATAAATAAATCAAGCTCCCATGCACACATGCCTCTGATGACATCAAAGGCCTAAATTCATTCACTTGTGATTTTTTTCATGGAACGTAAATTGAAATTTACAAAACATTTGCCTATTTGCGGATATTTTTTCATGGCATTTATCTAAAATATTCTTATTAATAAATTTTTTTTTTTTAAATGTCAGCTTGGGAAGTTAAAATACATAGATGCAATCATACTTCTTGTGCTATTGGCTGGCGTTCGCAAAACAGCAGAAGTGCCATTTATTTTTCTTGGTGCTGATTGACTGTATTGGTGCCAAGGAAAATAAAAAGTGTTAAGGAAAATAAAAAAAAATTTAAAAAGAAAGAAAGTTCATGGTCTTAGTGACAGGAAAAATTATTATTTGACCTGCTAATTGGAGGCGATTTGGGAGAAAACTGGACGACTTGGTTGGTGCATCTCTGAAATGTTTCAGTTAGCCAGCTCGCCTTAAACCATCTCTCGTGATGTCATCTAACCAGATAGACAGAAAACCGAATTAAGTTTTTGTTTCATTCCCTTTTTAAAATTGCATTTTCGTGAAATCCTCACAGCTTTATGACAGAGCCGTGTTTGTATCGTCACCATTAATCATTTGGTGAAAAAAACAAGAGAGAAAAACACAACTTCCACGGTTTCTTTTAGGAGGAGGGGGGTGACACACAAAGAACGCTCTGATTCATGCCACTGAACGCCTGCAGTTGTCAAACACAAGCACACAGGTGTCTGTTCCTGTTCCACACGCTGTCAGTGAGGTATGAACAAGCAGACATATGATAACCCCCGGGGCTTGTTCTCATCTCTCCTCCCTCATTTTAGGAAGGAGAGGACGTTAACTTCAGAGCTAGAAACATTCCAGGCACTTCCCCGGATCTAATTTTACAACACAAACAGAGCATATTTGACTTCTCCGCTGGTCTGTATCTCCCCGTGTCTGCTGATCAAACTCCTCCCGTGCTGACGGAGCAACAATGCATTTTTTTTTTTAATTATCGCAGAACAACACGCAGAACAACTCATTGAAATGTAACGCGTCAGTTGAGACCCACCCTGCACACTTCCCTTATTACTCAATAGTTATAATAGTCTAAAACTGATTTCGCAGGTCCGACCGAAATGTGTACGAAACTAAAACAAAACGTGAAGCACACTGGACGCTTTCGCTATGAATCGCTTAACATGTTTTGTGTCACCTACAGTAAATCAGAGATACATGTTTGTTTATTTATTTATTTAGTCATTCTGACAAAGTTTCACAGTAAGTTCTGGGAAATATAATGAAGGTTTCGAAGCTTTTAAAATTCCCACCGGACCTGAACTAAACAGGATTTAAATGCCCCAGTCACACATTCCCATTCACGCGCTCAGCCGATTTAAAGCCCCTTTGTCTCCCTTTTGTTGTCACTTTATCTAAACCTTATCACCACTGCTGTGGTCATTCTGTTGGTTCCTTTTGTAAGGGGTGTTGATTTCCAACACTTTTACGCCCGGTCTCGTCTCCCCTACTCACCGACTTGCAGTACGTTGTCAACGCAGCCGCTCTCCAGCAGAGCGATGCCGCGTCGGAACGGCAGCCGCGTCTCGTCGCCGCTCTCGCCGCCACTTCCGACCTCCTCCCCGCCGCCCGTGTTGAACGACGAATACATGCAGATTTCCCGTTCGCTCCTCGGGAAGGACCAGTACACTATCCGTCTCTGAACGGGCTCCGGGATCCGCTCGAAGCGCTCCTCCACCCGCTGAAACGGCCACTTCTCCGCGACTCTCCTCGCCGCGATGTCCAGGAGAGACTCCGGGCTCTGGGTTCGGCTCGACTCGCCCTGGGTGGCAGCCGAGCCGCCGCACAGAGCCCCAGCGGCCCGCTGGCCTTGCCTACATGTTGCACCGAAGCCCGGCCGACAGCAGAGCCGCTTGGCCGGGGGCTGCTGCACGCGCTCCGCCATCATAGCTCTGCTTTCACAGCGCCGGAGGAAGTCAACGCACCATATGAAGTGGATGGTGAAAAGAAAAGGTTAGCAAGGGTTTGATTGTTGGCCGTGTATACCCAAATCATCCTTTTATGGAAACATGGGGGCAGGGCTTTCCGAGCCTGTCAAACCCCTTTGTTGACAAATTAAGCGAAGGCGGAGTCTGGTTGGTTTGTCCTGCACTACAAGGGGGAAAAAGGTCCGAACGGACGCTTTATCTTGGTCGACAAACTTTAAAATAAAGCTTTTAAAAGCTGTTAACTTCGAAAAGGAGGAGTTTTCAGGCGATAGTTCAGCCGGTAGGACGAGAGAGCAGTCTTTGTCTGGCAGCCAGCTGGATGCTGAGGCGGTTATCGGCCTGTCAACACTAGAGCCTCGTGGTTTAAGGGGGTGGGGGCAGTGAACGTAGCACCGCCCCGTGACATTTACGCTCCACTGGAATGTGAAACGTTTTAAGAAAATACACATCGTTATGGGAAATGTGGAGGCCTTTTAGTGCCAATAATTAATATAAAAAAGGATTTATATTATGACTGGAAATGAGAAGAATATAGATAAAATGTACAAACCATAATAATAAGTTGGTCAGAAGCAAACAGAATTTTTCAACTATTTAAAGATGTGGAAAAGTAAACATGCTTTGCAGAGCGTGATGCAAACTGTATTTCAATGTAAAATTTGAGGACAGAGATTGGTATACTTCATATAAACAGACGATAAGTCCTCAATGCAGGGTTTGCTTTAACCTTGAGACCTTTACTGCATGTTTTCCCCTCTTGTGTCTTCCTGTTTCCTGCCTGTTCACTTTGAATACAGACCACAACATCTTTTCCAAAATGCCTTTACTTGGATTTCGTGTGGAATTATGTTTAGATATCGAGTTTGTTATGTCAAAAACTGAATTTGAATGAAATAAATTGCTTATATCTTGGACTTTTTAATTTTATATCCTCCTTTTAAATTTTGTTCTATTAGCTGTAAGCTGAAACTCTTTAGCAACATAAATAAAGGTTTGAAAACATCAGTCTGCATGCAATTAATCTTTATAATGTATTGCACTGAGTGAATTGAGTTACTGAAATAAATGAACTTTTTGTTAAAGTTCTAATTTACTGAATATGTCTTTTCATATCCTTTCAATATATCAAATAATGCACTGTAGAAAAATATGCAATTTGATGTTAAAATACAATAATAAAATTGAGATTATGGAATTTTAAAGGAACTATGTTTGTGACATAAAAAAAAACTGCAGTAAGCACAAAACTATAAACCACGCTGAGCTCCAACAGCTTAGCATGACAGAAGCCTGCAGTATTCAAACACAAATCCACTTATATGAGCTTCCATTCAATTCGGCTCAGTAGTGCCAATTCACAACAAATGCCACCCCAAAAGCCCTTTGCAAAAACACGACGCCGTTCTATGTCCTTCTGCAGCCGTGCTCTGCTCTGAGCAAAAACGACTAAACTCCCTTTATTCAAAGAAGTATTTACCCCTTTTTATCAGCGCCGGGGGAACATTTTCAAAGACAATTCCAAGCCGTTTCAGTGAGCATAAAGACAACATTCTCCTCCAGCATAATGAGTTTATCTGTCGTCTTCTCTTCCGTTTACAGTACCACCTGCTGCTGCTGCAGGACGGCATCATCACCAGCCTCATTTCGGCACACTTGCTCCATGCTGCGTAAATGATTTAGGCTCCCATGTTGGAAATCTTGACTGTTGTCTCATTTTACCCTGCAGACAGCTCAGAAGAAGCACAGTAATGACTGAGCCTATTCACACAGCGTGGTGGGAACAGTTGGAGGGCTGCGAGACAGCAGCGCAGACACACAAACCCAGGGAAAAGCAGCCTTCGAATTCTGACATTGTGGCGTTTGCATTGATCCGTTTCATACTGCGTTACATTTAGATTTCAGTCATTCATTACAAGATTAAGGTTTTAATATTTCTACTGGCATCAAGTAAAAATTAGATGAAACAAAAAAGACATTTCAAAGGGACAGTATTATGGGTTTTCCAGGCACAAGGTGCTATTTTATAGCATAAGTAACTATGTTACCTTCAGTTGTTACTTAAAAGAAACTAGATTTTGTAACTTAACGCCTTGAAATTGGTCCTCTGTCTCTTTAAAAACTCCTGCTCTACCAGAGACTCCGCCTTCAGGAAGTCATCACAACATGGCTCCTGTATTAACACTTTAACAATGTTTTTACCAGCATTGCTCTGATCAGTAGCTCCTATAATGAGCTCAGCTGATGTGCCTTCCCTCCAGGTGTTTGCTAATTGCTGCTGGCTAGTCTGAAGGAGCTGAGTGCAAAAACTCTGTGAGGCGGCAGCATGGAAGCCGAAGCTCCAAGGAGGAGCTGAGACTCAAAGGCGGAGCTAGGTCCCACCAGGTGTTTTGCACAGCTGAATGGTTGCCACGGGAGATTAAAGGATTTCTCTAACATGCATGAAGGAGTCATGCATGTTAGAGAATGTTTTTTATGAGCGAATAATATAAAATGATGTGAAAAAAGTTGATTCTACATAATACAGGATGTGTACCTTAGTCTTCTCCTGTTTTGTTTAATGCCAACATTGTACAAGTACATTGGTTTTTATGAATTTTTACTAAATCACGCTTATTAATCCCACATAACGCATCCTCTGAAATTCTACATTTCAGCATCGACACTGTTCTAGTTTCACCTTGAATATCAAAACTTACAAGATGGACTGTCAAGACATTTGATGCAGTACTCACCATTACAGGCATATTTTCACAACTTGACTTGATTCCTGACATTAAAAGTCAAATTATGCATATCAGAACTAATGTTTCACCTTCACCTGTTACCTATCCTTCCATTTATCCATCTCTTTCCCAAATATGATTGTACTTCTCTCATACTTGTACATTTTCAGCACAGTATGGCTGAAGAGTATTTAGAAATGGTTCTATTCCCTCTTCATTTAAACACACTGTTGTCAAATACATTTTTTAACAAATCCAGCTAACTCCTCATGGCCAAATAAAACCGGGATCATTTCTAAATTTCCTTTCATTTTACAAAATCTTTTAAGAAGCTGAGGCCGACCAATTGATTTCTTTTCTGGAGCAACATGAAATCGTTGATAAAAAGCAATTGAATTATTTTTTTTTTGTAAAAAGAAACAGTTTTGCCTAAATTGTCCAGTGACGCGACACACTTGGGAATTTATTGCTTTAGTTTTGTTAGACCTTTGACACTCAGTCATTACATCACCTAAATGAACAGACTTCATATCTTGGTGAGGTTCTCCGGAGCCGTTTTGGCGGTTTAGATCTTAACTTTTAAAACAGAAACTTCACTGTTCATGTAAACCATATAATTTCATAATCTGCTGCTCTAATATGTGGGGTACCACAAGGCCATGCTTTAGGCCCACTTCGTTTGTTATGTATATATTTTCACCCTCTTTGGCAGTCTATTAATAACTTTCATAACATCCTCCATCACTTTAATACACATTATATTTATTTTCACCAGTCTTTAAGCTAACTCCTTCAACTGAAGTCTGAGAAGAGATCATTTGAGGAATATATTCAAATGAAGAAGGTTGGTGTTGAAACAGGAATTTGAGATGATTATTCATGTCTTTATCTCCTCGTGTCAAGAATGTTGAGACACATTTTCCACATTCATCGATAAGAAAGTCCTCCACTTCCTACAGTTGGTCCAAAACTCTGCAGCAAGACTCTTGACTGGACCAAAAAGAGGATTTCACGTCAATCCAGGAATAAAGTTTTGTGCTGGTTACCACTTTAATTCTGAATCATTTGCCTGTAAATTTCAGCGCCATACTAGGTCAAACTTTTTCCTGTATTACTGACTTGTAGAGTTTGGACTCATTTAAAAATCTGCGTAAGATATTCTCATCTAAGTGTGTGTTTCATTAAGATTTTTTTTGACATGTTACTGTTTTTAATCATTTGTTTCATTTGATTCTCTCTTGTTTTAATTTTAAAGTCTTTTAATTATTCTGTTGTATCTTTCCAATTTTTACCTATAAAAATCACTACACACTACCTACGTACCATCTATAAAATTCAGCATGTTCTGTTCCTGTCTCTGTTTTCCGTGTCTCACTCTTGCCTGCTTTCACAAATGTCACCTTGGTCTTGTAACCCTTCATTAAACAGAGCAATTAGTCTGTCTTTCCATCAGGATCACCTTTATTTCCCTGTCAAGGAGTTTCCAATGTTGTTTTTTATTTTTGTAAAGCTTGTACTTGCCTGAGTCTTGAATTGATTTGTTAGCATGCAAATTACTGTCTTCAAAAAAATCTCTTTGTATTCTTACCTGAAACTAATATAAATAGAGCAAACACAAATCTAAGGAAACGAGTCCAATGCAGAAATGGTAAGAATAAATGTATAAAAGAAGCCAACACAAACATGGCTAACACGGCATGATCAAAGTATATTAGCAATAGCAACAAAAAAAAAAGAAGATCAAAACAGAAAAGCAAATAATACTCAAAGTTTAAAAACCCACTCATCATGCTACTGAGTGGTATAAAGATGAAGGAAGTCAGGCAAAGCCTTATTCCAGTTTAATTGTCCACTCTATCTGGTATGCCACCAGAATTCAGCGACGTGGAAAAATATACAATAGAATTGGAAAATGTATATACTATGAACTGAAAATGGTTTTTGTTTTAAATAAAAATTCAAAGGCCTTCACATACTCGGGCGAAATGTACGTATTCTGCGAGCAACATAGACTCCTCACGCACCTTCTGAGGAAGGTTGAGATTTCATCGTCAAGCGTAACAATTGCCTACATTTCTTGTGACAAATTCCTTATTTTCCCATAATCCAAACGGATTTGTGAGAGGTTTGTTACTGAGACTAAATACAAACTGTCATACTTGATCAAAAGGATCAAGTTTTGATAGCTCATGAAGCTAGCTAGTTCGATGAGCTAGTTGGGCAGCCACCACACAGCTGCCACTGCGCACCAGAGAGTGTGACCGGTTATGCCAATTTTCTAACTTATTAGCTTGGTGTCACATACAAAACATTTCAATCAAGTAGTTCACTGTGGGACACAGAGTGCTCGGTCATAAAACACGACCTTGCGGGGATGTCAGTTTCAGCCACCTGCTTTGAGTTCACCTCGAGTTCCCTTCTCGGACTAAAGTACACCTGAGTATCTGAGGGCCTTAGTTGTTAACATCTCACACAACATCAAGAACAGAATGTAGAGAAGCTAAAGACTAAAGGATGAAACTGAACCTATAATCATGCCCAAACTGCTTTCCTTTTCATCGGCCAAATGCTCTTTTCTGGCAGCCATGCATAGTCCGTCCACAATGGGGTAAGAATTTTCCTCCCTAAGCTTTTGCTGATTGGGAAAGGTGGACATGTACATTGACTACATCAACTCTAGAGTCTTCAGTCTTTTTGCTTCCTTATCTCTTAGTAAAATCCGACCCACCGATCCCAGGAACAATCCTGAAGCCAGAAGTTTAGCTTCGACCGGTTCAGGTTGCAGTTGCATGGACAGAGCAAGTTCAGGATCTTCGCAGGAACAAAATAGTGAGTGTGTGATTATGGAAACAACAAAAAAGGAAGAAATGTAGCAAATTCACTTAACTTTGGTGCAACTTCTGCTATCTCACCAAAATTTGTACCTCTAATCAATCTTTTGGCAACAGAGCCAGAAATACGGAGGACAAATACGGAGGACAAGGCATCCACGTGTGAACTTTTCTAAATGTACTTACACACCTGACTTCAACGCAACTTCTTGCTAATGACGTCCCGGTACACTGGTATGAGGGACGCTTTGGGCGTCCCATTACCACGTATGGACTCTCTGCTGAGTTACAATGGCTGGCGAGGGTGATAATGATAGTCTGGCTCTCTCCTGGGAATAATCACACACACTTGAACACACACAACACAAACCTTGGTATCTGCTCGTGCTGGGCTCATTTACATGCTCATCAGTATGCATGAAATCTCTTGCTGAACTTTAATACCCCAACTGCTGCATAATACACTATAATGAGCATAAGAGTGAGGATGACAATTAAAACTCGCATTAATCACTAAAAGGGCGGGGATGGGAGAGGGAAGGGAAGGACGGAGCAAAGGGAGGATGGAGAGGACTCTGGAATAAAGAAGACCCCCACAGAGGGAGGAAAGTGAGGTGAAAAATGAAGGAAGTGCCCGATCAACGCATGGAAAGAGCATCAGCAAGAAGGAGAGAGCGGTGAGAGAAGGGAAAGAAGAGTTCCTTTAACCTTCCACCAGGTTCCTCTTTCCTTCTTTTCTCTCTTTGTTCTCCTTCCTCTTTAAAGAAAAAGGATTCTGATTTCTGATCATGAAACCACCCCGTCGCTCCACTCCTTTTTTTCCCCCTCATTGATGTAAAATGATTTGCAGGTGATGAATATTCAGCCGAAAGCAACAAATATGATCTCAGCTGGGTCTCCCTTACACCTCTGAATCACCCCCCCAACCCCCACCCTCCCTCAAAGCTCAGGTGTAAATTTATTCCTCAGTCTTTTCCGCTGTGCTGTGTTTGGTTGATGGTGTTTGCTGCAGCCATGTAAGCAAGATCTTTTAGTCTGTCGCTGCTTTGTCACACCTCTGGCTCTCATGTGGCATTAATGCTGTAATATGTGTAATATGTAATATGTTTTTGTGCCTCAGTGTTGTTCTCTGTGGTGACTTTTTTGTTACCCTAAGCTTAACCTTAACCCAGCCAGGACAAAGATCATTGGTTATTTCATATTTGAGGGGAAAAAAATCCACTCATAATATCCACTGCGTTTAGCAAATCACAGGCACATAAACTTGGAATAGAAGCAACGGAGTTGGGTATGTAAGTGGTGCTAATGAAAAACTTGCCACATCCTTTCTACAAATGCCATAGACGCCTTGTTCAGTATTGATTCTTGGATTAGATGGTTGAAGTTTGAAGAAAAAAAAATGACATTAACAATCAAACTTTTTTTTTTTTCATCAAGCAACTGTAAATGTGGTTTAAATGTGTTCTGGACTCAAAACAGAAATCACAGAAGTTGTGGTTTCTCAGTTTTGTTTTCTCTCTTTCTGCAGGTTTAGAGACAGACTACAAGGATGTTCTCTCCATTCATGCTTCTTTATCCTCTACTCCAGTGGTCCCCAACCCCCGGTCCGTGGACCGGTACCGGTCCGTGGACCAATTGGTACCGGGCCGCGCAAGAATTAGTGAAATATTATATTATATATATTATATTTCCGTTTTATGTATCATTTGAGTCTGGAGGATCTTTTATTTTGAAAATCCTTTAACCGGATTCTCTTGGTTACTTGCGCGCCAACACTGAGGCCACAAGCAGCAAAATGAGTCAGAAACAGATCAGATGTCTTTGGAAAGTTTCTTTGCAAAGGGGAAAAGGCCCAGAGAAAAGACAGGAGAATGGATTTGTCCCGGACCGGTAGGTGAGTCCCACATTACAAACCCGCTCTGCGTAACATGCAGCGACCGGCTGCTAATGAGGTAATGAAGCTTCAAGCTGCTTTGCCACGTTGAGACCAAGCAGACTGTGGATATAAGCAACACTTCAGGTGTTATTGTCTCTCATCACTCCCAGATGGAACCGTCTCGTTGCAGAGAAACAAGCTCAGGGCTCCCGTTAGTCATTATCGTGAGTTAAAAATTTCACCAAAGTAAAATGTTAGTTTTTGTGGCGCATCTGTATCTTATTTTGAAGCGTTATATAAACGTTACCATAGCGACCAGAGTCAGAGCGTTTTCGCTGCGGTCGTGAGTCTTAAGTCTGGTTTAGACGGAAAGATTTAAGAATTGTCAGCCGATTCTCCAAACCTCTGTGACCACAGAGCTGATAAAAGTCCAACAGGTTCGATCGGTTCGTGTCTCCAAGGCAGGAGCAACACGAACTGATTCTAGTCATGAACATCGAGATTCAAGAGGATAATCCAGTTAAACCTCCAACATAGCGGGAATTTAGAATAACCAAACACGGATGATGATGTAGAAGCAATAGTGACAGTTTGTGGAATCATTTTAAGAGATGAAAGACATAACAAAAAGAAAAGGCGGTGGATGAAAGACGACGGGAGCAGCCGCTCTATTTGCTGCACTATGATTCGGAGGTGACTATGTTTTTTCATAGTTAACATTTTTAACTGAATAAACATAATAATGACCTTTAGATTTAATAATAAACATTTCCACATATCATCTCCGATATCCACTCGACTCTCAGTTGCGCGATATGTCCGCTGTTTGGGATTCCCCTCCGTTCTTACGTCACCGCGCTTTGTGATTGGCTACCTGTCACATTCAATAGGTCGTATTCTCGTTCCCAGACAGGAAAAACCCAACATGTTGCGATAAAAATTCCCAAGACAACCCAAATTGGGTATATTCAGGATTTAGCGGGAACACCAACACCGCTGCAGCACATCTACATGTTAAGATTGTCAGAGTCAAGCTATAGCATAACTGACCTACTTTCCTCTTTCTCGTTATGCTTTCTAGCAATTCATTTAAAATAAAATAAAAAAAACTGTTTCCTGACCTAGTGTTCTAGTTGTTGTACTGTTGACAATGAGTAGCAAACCACTGCATACTTTTCACTTTTATACTGTATATCACGAGCAAATGTAAAATTTATATTGACATCTTGACAGCTAAATCCAATGGTGGCCGTCATCGGCGAGCAGCTTTCTGCCCTCCAGCAGGAAGCTGGGCGGGGTTTTGGGCATGTGATGTCATGCTACAACGTGTCTGTAGTAATTATTGTGACATTCTCAGCGTCTTCACTCCAGACTCGGCGCTGAACACACATTCCTCCAAATGTTCCGAGTCCCTTGCACACAGAAATGTCTTTGAAGGGCATTGATGACAGACTTCCTGGCTGCCCTATCAAGGCAAGATTGGCTTTATTGAGTCTCTTCCTGTCCATGTAGAAATCCAAAGGCCACACTGTTCTGCAAACATGAACCACAAATCAGGACAAGACTGATTTTTGACGCCCATTTTGTTGCCTGTCTCTGATATCATTTGTTTTCTGAAACTTGACCTTCATATTAGAAATGGCTCTGAATGTCACTCAAAATAATGCAGAAGATTTTGCACAAACTTCAAGTTGCTGCAAATGCAGCTAAATTTGAGGAGTACGCTTCTTTTCTGAAAAGGTAGCAGATTTTCCACTACAAAACATTTTGAAAACAAAGAAAAAAATAACCCCAAACACAAATTTCCTTACTTTAGTTGACGTCTTCAGCCACAAAAATTGTACATTGCAGTACAAATCTCACATTCTAGTGAATGTGAGATTTAGGCTTGACCTGCGTCAGCAGCCTCAGCCAGCGTTTGTTATCAAAACATCAGACACTAAACAATGCAGCGTGACAGATTTATTATTATTAATAAAGAAGTAACAGCATGAAACAAATTTCCCCGAGGCGACAGATGTTAACTTAGAGAACTTGATTCTTTGGCACAAGCTTCGCAGTACAGCTCTTTTTATGCTGGTTCATGTCCTCAGTTAAAAAATAAAAACAGTTTGTTTGTACATGAAATTGCTTAAAACCAGAAGCTAGCTGAAGTTGAAAACAGATTACTAATGTCAAATGTATTTTCTGTAACCTTCTTTGGTAACATTTTATTTGAAGGGGGGGTTAGGGTTAGGGTTAGTGAATAAGACTGTCATGACACTGTCATAAACATGACATAACACCTGCCATGAACATGAATGTGTTATAATTATTTATGACTGTTGTCATAAAGCGTCATTCGGTAAATTATGACACTTTTAATACAAAGTTGACATTATTCAAAATATCTTTGTTATGACAACTTGACATTAACCAAGAAATCATCACTGATATAAATTTGTTATAAAAGTATTACTGATTGCACTTTAAAAATTAGGTAATTTTATGTTATTAAAGGTAAAGTTTAAACAGTGATCTGTCCGGGGTTCACCCTGGACAGATCCCCAGTCTGTCACAGGGCAACACAGAGACAGACAGGACACACAACCATGCACACACACCTACGGAGAATTTAGAGAGACCAATTAACCTAACAGTCATGTTTTTGGACTGTGGGAGGAAACCGGAGTACCCGGAGAAAACCCACTATGCACAGGGAGAACATGCAAACTCCATGCAGAAAGACCCCGGGAATTGAACCCAGAACCTTCTTGCTGCAAGTCAACAGCTCTACCAGCTGCGCCACTGTGCAGCCCGCCCCAGTCCTTAAACCATATATAAAATTGACCCACCAAAAACCTGACAAAGCTGCGTTTACATTACAAATGTCTGCACAACTTTATCAATATTTCGCTAATGTCGAAAAAACACAATTTCGCAATTATGGCGTCTCCATTAAATGAGAAATGCACTTCAAATCATGCGATAAGTCATACAAATAAAATGCAGTGATCCTCCATCAACTTCATGTTTTCTTCTTCTTCGTGGTTTGCGCCAACGGCAACATCTGGCTGTTGATCATGAGACTTGTGTGATGTGCAAAAAAAGCTTTTCCATTGCAGATTTGCGAAGTAAACCAATTTCGATACGGCCAAGAAAGACATCCTAGTGCCAAAACTGTTTACAGAAAAAATTGCCGTGTTTCCATTGAGCAAATTTATTTTCAAAAATGTCAAATTGCGCAATTATATGGTCAGTGCAAACACAGCTACTGTGAGTTTCATAGGTTTTGAGTGTTGAGACACTATAAGTATACAGAAATCAAATGTAGAACCAGATTCTCTGAAGTCTGTCAGGCACTGCAGAGACAGATTTATGTCCTCAGATCATAACTAACACACAGCCGGTGATCTCATCTACATTTCGGCTGCTGTGGAGTTGACACATTTCTTCCAGCGTTTGACCCTCCTTTGTCCTCACAGCTAAACAGAGGCGTACGTGTGTGTGTGTGTGTGTGTGTGTGTGTGTGTGTGTGTGTGTGTGTGTGTGTGTGTGTGTGTGTGTGTGTGTGTGTGTGTGTGTGTGTGTGTGTGTGTGTGTGTGTGTGTGTGTGTGTGAGGGGGTGTAATATAAACTCCATCTGCATTTTCATAAATCAGACAGGCAGGTTTGTTGTCACCCAGCTGAGGGCGCCTCAGAGGAAGGCCCCGGGGTCTGTGGGGATTATGTGAGTGTGCGTAGGTGTGTGTGTGTGTGTGTGTGTGTGTGTGCGTGTGTGTGTGTGTGTGTGCGTGTGTGTGTGTGTGTGTGTGTCATAGCATAGCACATTCTCAGTAACAGCATCAACAGCTCATCATGGCTACAGCATTCTTAATGTTTAAAACACATTTCCTAGTTTTTCTCTCTGTCTGTGTCTCCATTCTTATTTCCTTCCTTTCCTTTAAGAATCTCGTTGTCCTTTCAGTACACAAGGTCACCATGCCCGTTACTTTAAGCTAAAACAAAACTGTTATCCGAGATATCAAATCCGTAATATCCATTTTATCATTTATTGATTCCAGAATTAAATTTGTGTTTCCTGCTGTATAAAAGAAAATAATGTCTTGCTCTCCTTTAGTAAGACTCACTGGAAGAGTTCTTGAAGATACCAAGACGTTCTTGTTCTATTGTATAACAGTTGTGTTGTTTCAAACGTTCAAATAAAGTACAACAGCCTACAAGGAAGAGAGTAAGTAGATAAAAAGAAAGAAAAAAAGACTAAAGAGAGACTTTCATCTTGGGAAAGATGGTCCCACTAGCTGTGCTTCCATTACAAATGTGCGCAAAACTTTGCTGGTATTCCGCTAATGCCAAAAAAACCCCACAATTTCACAATTGCGGTGTTTTCATTAAATAAGGAATGCAACTAAAATTAGATGTGAATAAGTTTGCTCACTCAATGTCATTGAAAAAACATTAATTGTTCATTCTATTAAAAGGGTGGTATTATGTGAAATTACAAACTTTTTTGAGCTTTAAATCATGTTATAATGTTATCCCGTCATCAAAAACATTCCTGGAGTGATGCCTTGATTCTTTCATGCATGTTTGAGAAATCCTTTAATCTCCCATGGCAACCATTTGGCTATTTAAAACGCCCGGGTGGACCTAGCCCCCGTCTTTGAAACAAAGCTCCTCCTCAGATATACAATTTCCAAGCTTCCTAGCTCCCGCCTCCTCCACTCAGCTCCTTCAGACTAGCCTGCATCTGATTAGCTCATTATATCAGCTACTTCTCAGTGAAATGCTGGTAAAAATATTGTTAGAAATATTAATAAAGGAGTGATGTGAGGACTTCCTGAAGGCAGAGTTTCAGAAAGGGCAGGAGTTTCTTAAAGAGACAGAGGCCCAATTTCAAGGCAAATTGACAAGTCAAATTTCTTCTAAATCATATTTGACATCTATGGCCTTTTTATAACAACTGAAGGCAACATAAATGTAAAACAGAACTATGTTTGTGGCTAGAAAAACACATAATATTCTCCCTTTAAAATTTAAAGGTGGAGTGGAGGGTGGGGGGACTTTCTAGATTTATCTATAGCTCCTCTAACTTTTGTTTCATTTCTTTATTTATATAGTAGGTCAAACAGGGACAGAGGAGGAGAATGAATGAGGGAGGGGAAAAAACACACTGACCCAGAACCTCTGGGCATGTCACACAAGCAATTTAAATTAATTTGAGACTCTGAAACGTCTCCAAGCCCATCATTTAGTGCACGTCGTCGCGCTTTGTTCCTCCCCAATTACACAAAGGGAGTTTTAAACTGTTATTAATCCGCAACCTTTTCTCCTAAAAGTTTGCTTCCCAGTGCGAAGGGACCCCCCTTCCTCCCACCCCCATCCCATCCCATCCCATCCTCCCACTTCTTGCCAAAGATAGCGATGGCGTTTTAAGAGTATGAATCCCATTTGTTCTGATCCAGAGGATTTGCGGTGGTGAAACTGATCCCCGCGGTAGATGCGCCGACAGGCCCGGGGAGCCAGCAGCCGGATGAATTAGGCAGGGATGGGAGGGGAGAAGAAGATGGCTTTCTGTTTGGTCTAGCCTCTAAATAATACAGCACGATGACAGCCAGCAAACAAAAGCGTTTGTGTTGTGGCTGAGCGATACCGTGTACAGGATCCACGGAGGAATGGTTGAATTACAGCTGGGGATGGAAACATCTTTTTTTATGCTTTGTTGGCTCTTAAAGATTGATGGGAAGGGGAAAGGGGAGAGCAGCGCCGTGTGTGTGTGTGTGTGTGTGTGTGTGTGTGTGTGTGTGTGTGTGTGTGTGTGTGTGTGTGTGTGTGTGTGTGTGTGTGTGTGTGTGTGTGCGTGCGTGAGTGCGTGCGTGCGTGTGTGTGTGTGACCGTCTCAAACGAAGCTAAGCTAAGCTAAGGAAGCGCTCGAGCTGAGAGGACACTTGTCTCACTTCTCTTTTTTTTCAGCGCAGCTTCAGGGCGTAAGAAAACAAATGACTTTCAAGTAATAGTATCCATATTGCCCCCCGAATGTGATTAAACATAAATGTGGGAAGTCTCGGCTCTGAGATTTGGCCCTGAATTATTGACAACGCTGTATTATTACGCTCGCGCGCAAAGTATTCCGTCTTAGAATGCTCATTTCACCCCGCGTGCGGTTTTTTTTTTAAACATTTCTGCATCTGAAAAATAATTGAAACGCCTGTGAGCTGCTGAATATTTAATTCACCTCCACCACTTTTTTTGTGTAAATTTCACAGGCTGAATAATGACTTTATGCGTCTCCTCCTCCCCACCAAAAAAAGAGATGAATTTTTTAGGCATTTTAAATAATTAAGCCCGAAGTGTTTGGAGGGCGACTGAGTCTTGATAAACTAATCAGATTGGTGGGGGCGGAAGGGAGCGAGGGAAAATGGAGTCTGAGAGGGACATTAGAAATGAATTATTTTATCAGCTTCTATTTATTATTAACACCGAGAGATCCCATTAGCATTCATAGACAAAGGGTTCCTGGGAGGGGGCCCTGTGGATTTCAAGGTGATACATTAAAACAGAAAAGTTAAAGAAGGGGCGCAGGAGGGAAGTATCCATGGCGGTCCATGATCTGCATACGAGCCAACATCTTTTAGTCAGTGAAGTCAGCAGGGTTTCTTAAGGTGGATTTTCTTATAATAAGGAAATAACGTCCTTTTCCAAACTTTCAAGGTTCTAGTTTAAGAGTAGCTATTCACATCCGGTTCTCTTTAAAATCAGGCCAAAACATACAGACGCCACTTTGTCTGCGTGTTTGAGGGAAATGTGCTTCTGAGAGATTAAAGCCATGCCATAAAAATTTTTGATTTATAATTTTACAAACCGACATTCACAACTGGGGAACATTCATTGAACTGCTGCAAAGCTTAGAAGCAGATATTTAAACGTCTGAATCTGCTACTGTGTTTTTGTACATTTTTTCTTATTATATTCATCACCGTTGTCCTCCAATGATCCCATTTTTAGTATTAATATTCATTGCTATTTTGATTTGTGATTCATCTTATTCACTTTTAAATAGACAAAAAGTGAGCTGTGGAGGTAGGCACCAAACATCCAGGTAGGTAAGAATTAGACGTTTCCGGTGACACTGGTGGATTTTTTTTGACACCGGTGAAAAAAACAATATCGTGATATCAAATAGTGACGTCACTTGAGTGAACTAGTTCAGCGCGAGGCGCTGTGTGGTCCAAAAACGGCGCTGTGATTACTCTCAAATATTCCTGTAGGAAAAAAAAGATGGTTGCACTTCCGGGACATATTTTTTATATTCTTAGCATTTTTAATAGCTAGATTTCCTTTCATATTTAAACAAGATTCTCAGTTTTGTACGTAATGTTTAAGTTCTTTTTTTTTTAATCACCAGGAGGAAATACTTAATATCTTGTATTAAAGTATTTTTATTTACACTGGAGGCTGATTTCAGACTGATTTTTGTTTGCCAATATTTGCTTACATTTATATTTAAATATTCTATATTTTCTTTGACTCACTAGACATACAGTGTGATTTTTTTTTGTCTATTTATGAAAATATATTTATTCTGGTGACTGTAAAAGGAAAGTACAAATTTGAACAAATTTTTAAAAAAATATATTGAACCATAATTAGTATGTAAAGCTACTGGACGTTCATTTTGTACTTGAAATATTTGGGTATGAAACAATCAAATTTGAAAAAAGTATAAAATGGAAAAGGGTTGGAACGACCAACTGACTCTCTGACTCTAGTATCGTCTGTAGTTCAGAAAGTTAAGTATTTATACCTGTGGAGAATTCTTTGAGAAAAGAACAAAAAAGATCAAATCTCTGTCTGTTTGATGTGAGTGACGGCCTGATATCCTGAGCTGAGGAGTCACATCCCTTTTTCCTTCAGATCTAATAAAAAACCTAAAAAAAATAAAATAAGATACACATAGTTCCGATCTCATTTCCATCTCAGCCAACAACAGCCTGCACACACACACACACACACACACACACACACACACACACACACACAACACACACACACACACACACACAACTCACACACGCTGACCCTTTTATGAAAATATCCTTAAGTCAATCAGGTTCTGCAAATTTTATGAGCTGGCCGTCGCCCTCCTGAATTTCTTAACAGGTTGTCAAAGTAATCAAGGGGCTCTGAGCGCTGAATCAGAAAATCAGCTCCTCCAGCCTGTTATTAACAGACCATTCCATCGTCTCAGCCCTTCACTGCTGCTGTCCTCCTCCTCCTCCTGCAGCAGGCCTGTGTGGTCGCTCCAACAGTCCCATTACTAACAAAATTCACAGGTGAAATGCAAGAATGTTCCTTATTGCACACACCGAGAGAACTTTAAAGGAGGAACAGAATAAGATCAAATCTTCCTGCTGCCGCAGCCCCATCTGCTCTGAGCAGAACCGCATTCACACAGATGTGCATCACTGCTTTGGTGCTATAGAGAAAAGTGATTATACTCATGAAAATGTCAATATCAACAAGTGTGAATTAGTGCGCTTGCAGGTCTAATATGTCTCCTGGCCAACGGCTCCACGTCGTTTCCAAAGAAACTTACTGCAACTTTGAAATGTTCAAATATTTAAACATTGTCTAAATTCATTAAAATCCTAAGCTATTAACATGACTCGCCTGGGATCAGACTATGAGTTTTACATAAATAACAGTAGAATAATGTTTGTAAAACAGTGTTTACCTAAAAAAAAGAAACATTTTTGTGTCCACCCCCTCAAAAAATTGAGGCGCTGAGCTACTGCCCCTGTAAGTCCTTTTATTGTTGTCTGTCACCTCAAAGCAGCTCATTTTCCTCTGACCTCAAAGGTGGTTGAAAAATCACCAGTAGACTGAGTTTCTGAAATACTCAGATACCACATCTATCTACCAAGCGAACCCTGTTCTGTGTGTGGTGTTTGTATTTTATTTTTAAGAAAATATACTTTTAGTCTATCATTTTGAAAGGAATGTCAAATTAGAAGTTGTAGAATCACGTGACGTCCTGTTCCAGATACAAATCTTCCGACAGTTGCCTTACTTTAATTTCCTTTTGTTTTTGTAAAAAAAAAATAACAATTTAACGTTTGATCATATATGGAAATGAATATTTGTCATTGTCATAACTATAGAAGGGTCCGAGCACAGCGATCCAAAAACGATTAATGTAACAGAGAAGCAATAATCAGTTTTAATACTCCTCTAATCTAGAACAAACTTCCAGTAAACTGTACAGCAGCTGAAACGCTGACTTCCTTTAAATCAAGGCTAAAACTCCACCAGTTTAGAGCTGCCTTAACTGGAACTCTGATCAATATAGTTGATGAATATTTGTTTTTGATGACGACATTTGACAAAATGTAAGATTTGTTTCATAACAGGTTGCTTTATTATGTTTTTATGGTGTGATTCACTATGATCCACATTGTTGCTGAAATGTGCTACATAAATAAACTTAATTGATTTATTTAATAAGAATATGACAAAAATAAAATTACATTGTTACAAAAAATAGAAATCTGGAGGTACAAGGAGCACTACATGGGACCACAAGGTGGGCAAAACTAAAATCCAGCAAGTAGTGACTGAAAATGAGGAGCTTAAATAATAGGTAGCTTGATTACTGGAATAGAGAACCGATGGCTGATCGGTAATGAGCTGCAGCTGTGAGATGTGAGACCAGACATGCAGACGGAAGAAAGAGAGGAGCAGGAAGTACACATAAAACAGGAAACAGAAAAAAGACATTTAACGGGGACAAAAATTAAGTAAATATAAAGAATGACGAGCTAAAGTGAGATCCAATCACTAGTAAATAAGCAGCAAAGAATAAGAAAAATCTAAATAAAAGCAAAAGAAAAGATCTAATCAAAGGATGAACAGAACACAAAAAATCCAGGAATAAAAAAAAAGAAATCAACCGGAATTATGTCACTTTAGAATATCTCCAATAAAAATGAATCCATTTTGCCTGCCAAGTGGGGCATCAGCATTTAATATGGCTGCCTGAAAACGTAAACTGGGGTTTTAGTTTAGTTTGTGTATCTGGGGGAAATAAATAAAACCAAACCCATCTGAGAAATAATGAGGCTGAGTTGGGGTTTGCCATTGAAATGTCACCATGACAACAAGGAGGGCTCTTCATTGGATGAAACACAGGCAAAATAAAAGGCGGCTGAATTTCTTGGAAATTTGCAATTGTAATTCCAGATACTTTGAAAAAACATTAACCGATGATTTTCCTGAGCTCCTCTCTGCATTTCCTTAGAATCACTTTTTTTTAAATTTTTTTCCAATCTTCAGGTTCCTTCTGTTCAGCCGTGGAGGTTGTTGGGTAATATCGGCGGATGTGTGAGCGCCTGGAGTGGTGGAGCTCCTCTGTGACCAAATATTCATCTCCTCTCTGCACCCTGAAGAACCTATTAATATTTCCAATTAATGCAAATAACCTTAAATGATGAATAATTGTCCCTGTATCCGGATTCAATTACCTTTAAACACCGTCGAATTGCTGATTGAAAATTAGAAATAATTATTTTTTTTGACAGAGGAATTCTAGAAAAAAAAAGTGTCTCCAGTAATCAGGAGAGAGGTAAAAGATTCCACCGCAAAATCCTGTTGGAGCCAGTACTCTGGCTCTACAACGTCATGAGGTTATTATGGTTAACTAAAACTAAAATAACAAAAACGGAAGAAGGAAAAAAAAAACATTTTTGTTCACAGAAACAATTAAAAATGATCATTTTTACCTTCACAGTTAAACCTTTCAGAGGAATAGCCTCAACATCCTCAGCACTGTTCACAATTGCTTCCATTGTATTTCAGTCTCACAGTGTTTCACCACATATCACAGAGTTCAGTCCTCTGATAACATTACAGCATCCTCTTGTTACTCCTAACAGCCTGCTGGATAAATTACGCAATGCTCTCAGAGGTGTGGTTGGTTTTCTCCCACTAGGAAAACCAGATATGAACTCAGCATGACGTCACATTACAAGTCACGGTTTCTTGGAAGCAGCTGATCTAAATGTTTGGTCAGTGTGCATCAGTTTCTTTAAACACAACAGCTACGAATGACTAACTGATGACTGAGAAGAGCTTCGAGGCCAAAGGTTCAACATATCCCGCATGTGTGAAGCAACAGCCCCATCTACAGGTGGAGGATATACAGAGCTGAACGTGCAAGAAATAAAAGTCTTCCCATGTGTGCAATTTAGTCAGTAAAATAACAGCTGCTCAGTGAAGGCCTCGGAGGTTTATTGGAAAACAAACGGCGAACATGGAGATCAAGGAGGACAGCGGACGGTTCGGGGAGAAGTTTAAAACAAGAATTAGGTCACAATTGAGTATATTCAAAGTAAAAAAAAAGAAAGAAAGAAAATCTCACGGAGAATTATTAAATCCATTTACAGGACGTGAAATGAGGTCATAGGTTCATTACCATTTCCTATTTTATTAGCAGGCAGTTAGCGTTAGCCTCAATCGCCTCGAGTCACAGAATGAAATGACGTCTGCGGGCGACGCAAATGTTTGCCTGACAGAAAAGTCTCACGAAAAAATTAAACTACATAGAATGCAAAATTTCAGACCTGTGATTAACAAATTTAAGACCTACTAACATTTTCTAAAATGAATTGAAGACCTTCATTTTAGATACATGAATTTAAGAGTTTTTAAGAATATGCTAAACATACGTATCTTCATAGGGTGCCTACGACTGTATATTAAACGGCTTACATAAATCTTCATCTGTGATTTCATTAAAGAACAAAGAAATAAATCAACAACACTAAAATGTATTTTGCTAATGATCTTGGGCATATCTGTTAATATCTTGAGTTAAAACACAAGTTTCTTGGGTTGTTCCCATGGAAACTCTTTTCTTCCAAAGTGACCGTAGCAGGCCGTGGCCTGGTAAATCGGCCGCTTTAGTCCCAGCTCTCTGTAAATGACAGGAAACAGCGTCACACGCACAGCTTTTATTTCAGGGCTCATACGTGATGGGGTGAGAGGGTGGGAGGGACTTCACGTACCTCACGATGACTCCAGGTCGGAGGTCAAAGTTCTTCTTCACTATCTGCAGCAGCTCGTCTTCGTCCCTGTCCGACGTGCCGTAGTGGAACACGGTGATGGAGAGCGGGTGACTCACACCGATGGCGTACGAGATCTGAGAGGAAAACCACAGAAAGCATCACGAGCTGCGTTTCCACTGACCACAGAATTGCGCTAGTTGGCCTTTCCTAAATAAATCTGCTTACTGGGAACAAGGCAATTTCGAAATAAACTATTGCGTGAACAAACTTATTCAGGTGTGATTTTAATCGCGTTTCTTATGTAATGAAAACACCGCAATTGCGACATTGTGTTTTTTCATCGTTAGTGGAATATCGACAAGGTTTTGTGCACATCTGTAATTGAAACACAGCTGCTGTTATTGCTTTCCATTCCAGGGTTTCCCCAAGTGTATTATAAGCCTGGCAGGGAAACAGGCTAAGTGTCATTTGTTTATGTTAAATGTTTTTTTTTTTACACACCAGAACCAGTGACAGTAAATATGGGGTAAGTCAGGTTCATGGTTGACGCATCGGGGCAGTGATCACCAACTGCACCATCCCTGCACCTGCCTGGTGGTCTTACACTATTATTTCCCAATTTATGATGCCTATTTGTACACCTCTGAATTTTTGTAACTTTTACCATTTTGTTTTTACACAATAACATGGTGGACTGCACTAGGGCCCTTACTACCAAGCTTGGCGTAGGTTTTCCGGGGGAAACCCTGAGTCCCACTGCATTTACAGTTACCAGAACACTGCGTGAGTCTCACCTGAACGAGGGCCCTCTTGCACAGCCCCGCTTTGACCAGAGACTTGGCGACCCAACGGGCCGCGTAGGCACCTGACCGATCCACTTTGGAGTAGTCCTTCCCAGAAAAAGCTCCACCTCCGTGGCCGCCCCACCCTCCGTAGGTGTCCACGATGATTTTACGTCCTGTGAGTCCTGCGTCACCCTGCAGAAAACAAAACCCCAACAAGTCGCGTTTTAAAAAGAAAAGATCTTTCATGCCTGCAGATGCGTCGACGCCGACCTGTGGGCCTCCCATCAGAAACTTGCCACTCGGCAGCAGGTGGTAGATGGTTTTCTCGTCCAGATACTTGGCAGGAACGACAACTTTCACCACCTTCTCCATCAGGTTGTGTCTGATCTCCTGCAGGGTGATGTCGGGGCTGTGCTGCACGGAGATGACCACGGTGTGGATGCGCAGCGGCTCCAGGGCGCCCTCGCTGTCTCGGTACTCCACCGTAACCTGACGGACCGCGACAGCGACAACGGAGCTGATGAAAACAGAACAAAGACACAAAACGCTGAAGTGCAAGTTTCCACACCTGTGACTTGGAGTCTGGTAGTATCCAAGGACACTCTCCGTTAAGAGAAAGCTCCCTCATCCTGCGGTTGAGTTTGTGAGCCAGCAGGAGGGTTAGAGGCATGCACTCCTCCGTCTCATCAGTGGCGTAGCCAAACATCAAGCCCTGGAAATAAAAACCTCATGTGATTAAAGGTGTCCAACGTGTTTTGGTCTGGACCAGATGGATATGAGGTGATTGAAGCCTTCCATTCTAGATCTGTTGACATTTCCTCATTTGCCCCTACATACTCCTTCCCCACTTGCATCCACTCACCTGTAATTAGCTCTTCTGGTTCTATTGTTATTGTTTCCTCCATTAAGCTCTGCTGTTCTTTGCCTGCTTCTGTTTTCCTAACGTCTTTTGTTTGTTTGAATACACTTTCATCAAGTCCATGAATGAACTTGATGGTCCTACCACTAATAAGCCTGCCCCAATAAGCAATTAATCTTATAATGAATTCAGATGAGCTCAAAAATGTCCATTCTGATGATTAATACGTTTTGAAGGGAAAATCTGTTTACAATGACTTCATAACCCGTTTTATTTACAGTTTTGGTTGTTTGTGATTTTTATTTGTGGCTGTCAAGTTTTGTTTGGCAATAAATTTGCACTTACCCATGACAAACGCAAAAAAGCTGGCTGGCTAGCTAGCATGCTAGTAAGGTTAGATTAGCAGCTAGTCAGTGGTAGCTTCAACCACCTTGAGAATACGAGAATGTACAAGATTAAATAGTCGTGCCACAACAAATTTAAGACTTTTAATTTAAGCAATTAAAAAAAAAAATTAATTAACCGAAGACATTTGAAAGCTTTAATTTTAGATCCATGAATTTAAGACTTTTTGTGGATGCTGGGACTCCGTATATCAGGTGCATTTACAGTATAAAGTCAGATAATGAACCTGGTCCCCAGCCCCGATGTCCTCCTGATCTCTTCCTTCAAACACACAGTCTGATATCTCCTCGGCCTGCGGCTCCAGGGTCACCAGCACGTTGCAGGTCTTGTAGTCGAAACCTGAGGACAAAAACAAGCAGCAGGGTTTTGATCTATTGCCTGATTTTCTGGGGACATACCTGCAAATGTCCACGGACAAGTCAACCACGCGATACCTTTTGACGAATCATCATAGCCGATCTTCTTGATGGTGTCTCGGACGACGGACTGCAGATCCACGATGGCTTTAGATGTCACTTCTCCCACCAGTAAAATCATGCCAGTCTTTGCCACACACTCTGGAATCAGGATTTCAACACATGATCGGGGGTCCCGCTAACGCTAGCCAGTCTTTTATGTTTCAGCTTTTGTTTGATGTGACAGAATTTCCAAAGTTAACATTTTTTAATAAGCAGATTTAACATCTCTGTCGATAGCAGCATTCTACAGGGAATGCTCGATATATCGGAATCCACATCGTATCGATTTCATGAGTAAAACTGAGCCAATATTAGCAAACGATGTTTATTTCCGTCCCATTGCTGTTTGCGTTCGTGGAGGCAGTTGGTCATGTGGTGTTTGTTCGGTCATGTGACTGTGATAGTGATGCAGCAAAGGATTATGGGGTGTTTAACTGAAGCACAGAAATAAATTGTAGCACTGCTGTGGTTATTTGTGTTAAAAGGGTGGATAAGTATATACAAGAAATGAACAGCAGGAGAGATGATTAGAGAACATAATTTATGAGCTCAGTGATGTTCAGACTCACCACAGGCCACCTTAGAATCCGGGTCCTGACTCAGGTAAGCATCCAGGACGGCGTCGCTGATCTGATCGCACATTTTATCTGCAGAAACAAAAGACTTCAAGTTTAAAAAGAGAACAGGAACAGAAGCGTCTGTGAAACAATCAGACACTCACCGGCCTCTTTATTCGGAACATTTAGTTCTGGTTGGAAAAAACACCGACAGTTATGAATTACTGTAATAATTTAAGTAAATGTATATTATTGTAAGCAAATCATTTGTACTAGAAATTATGTTACTGTAAATGTAAATTTTATAAATATTTGCTAAATCATATGTGGTTATGTCAATAATTATTTTCAGTATTTTTTTTCTGAATTATTGCACCATGACAACTTAAACTGCCTCTGTGGTTTGTCAAATAAATCTGATTGGTTAATCTTACACTGACGACTTCACACCATATATTTTGCATAAAGACATTAACACCGCCCACTAGACACTTTTTTAATACGCAAAACTGACAATTAAAGTAACTATATTTTTGAGAAATAAGTGTGTCCTTCACAGAGATAATAAATTATATATTTGTTTAATCATCAAGTCATTAAAGCAATCATTCAATTATTTATTTTTTTTATTTAAAGTTGCAGTAGGTAAGTTATAAGTTTATAAAAGGATAGATTTTTTTTTACATATTTGTTCAAACTGTCATTATGTCATGACAGTATGGTATGAGACAGATAATCTATGAAAAAAAAAAATCAAGCTCCTCCAAATTCTCCCAGTGCTAACTAGAAACAAAAAATCTGAGCCAGGGGGCGGGTCTTAGCGCTGTCAATCATATCCCCACCCCACCTCACTAACTTGCTCTCTGCTAATGCTACTTAGCACATCCATGGATGACGTGGATAAACGGTTTTCCTGTAACGGTGAGTTATTTCTCTGCCATTAGCACATTTAGCAGCAAGTTTGGGAGAATGATTGACAGCGTTAAGACCCTCCTCGTGGCTCTGATTGTATTTGGGGGATGGGGGGTACCGGAAGCGATATATTTCTTCAAACGGAGGAGGTGGAGGATCTTTTCACTGATTATTTGCTTCATATTATTATATGTCACAACATAGTGACAGCTTTAAAATATATGTACAAAAAAATAAATAACAGTTGGCACTTTTGGACCTCCATACAAATGTTCTGAACCATTTCTAATCAACTTTCTTACATATGAAAATTTTGTAGCGTAAACTAAATGTTCCGTCCGTTTTCGTCTTTAAGCGCCATTAAAATGACTTCAACTTACTAACTTCGTAACTAACTGCATGCTGTATCGTTTCAGAACTGCTCGACCGAATCCGCACATGTGCAGACAGTGTGTTCTCTGCAGCCTTCCTTCGCCATTGTGTGTGTGTGTGTGTGTGTGTGTGTGTGTGTGTGTGTGTGTGTGTGTGTGTGTGTGTGTGTGTGTGTGTGTGTGTGTGTGTGTGTGTGTGTGTGTGTGTGCTCTGTGTCGGTCGGCGGAAGCTTGAGTGGGTACAGTACCAGAGTGTCCTTCCCCCACAGACTCGGACGTGAACAGGAAAGTCTTCCCGCTGCGCTTTCCGCTGCTGGGGTTCATCTCTGCTGAAGAGAAAGAGTCCAAACGTGGCGACGCAGAGTAAAAGAAAAAAAAAAGAGAGAAATGACCGTAGGGGCTGTAAAAAGCAATGTTTAACTAAGTGTGGAGGTTGAAGCTCAGGTTGGTTTTGATAAAAATCAGCCTGATAAAACCTTTCTTCAGCGCTCCTGCGGAAATGAGCTGCTATAAATCATCTCGGTGAAAGTTTTCAGGGCCTTTCCGAACCCTGCAGGGTAATGGCTGAACACCTTCCAGGAATGTTTGTCAGGAAAGGAGCCGCTAGGTGTCGCTGTGGTGTTACTTGTTGCTCTCTGAAGGACTTTGTGCGGTTTCTGGCCTCAAATCTGGAATTGAGGAAACATGGAATGCAAGCATAAACAGTTATAGGAAATTTTTTTTTTACTTTTTTCTCTAAATTAAACTAGTGTCTTTTGATTTTGGAAGATAAAAGTCAAAATTCCGAGACAAATGAATTCTGAAAGAAAAAAAATTGGAGATGAAAGTCAGAATTCAGTGGCCTTTATCCTCTTGCATAGGTTGGTGTGTAGATGGACACTTGTTAAAAAAACTGACTAATGTCTCACTCAAGTTGTTGATCTCGGACAAAAAAAAATTCTGCTGGCCCAGAAAACAAGCAAATCATCCCCAAAATGTTCCAAACTGTACTCCTGTGTCATGATAACACGATCATGTGAGACCCTATTAAAGTTTTCAAACTATAGTTTGTAGGTCAATTTCACACAAATCTTTTGTTTGTTTAAATCAAATCTTACATAAAAATAAAATAAATAAATAAAAGGCACATTCACATTTTGATTTAACAAAAATGAATTTTTGTGTTGAATTACAGAACAAAGATGTGAGAATTTACTTTGCTGACATGCAGGATCCTCAATGTCTGTTAATGTGACTCATGTCCAGATCTGCTTTATCTGAGGAAAAGTTCAACTCACAGAGGAGCTTCTGCTTCTGGTCACACAGATAGACATTTCTTCAGCTTCATTTATGTAATGTTTGCCTCCCTGTTCGTCTCTGATGAAATAATACACAAATTTCCCAGGTTGTTGTGTTGCAAAACGTGTGAGGAACAAGAAGAGAGGAAGAAAAACTGTATTCGGCTTAAGATTTTATTCACATTTCAGTTTGTCAATGACTGGAAAGGCTGCTGATTAGAAACGATTCTTTTAATATGCTTACTGCTGTTGTTTTAAAGGTTTTTGCTAGACTTTAGACCTCTAAAGTATGGGAGAATGTCTTAGATTTTTTTTTTTAAATCAATAATATTGAACCAGAAATTGATTAAAGCAGTAAGCCCAAGAGAAATGCAAATAAACATAAAACCTTAAAAAGAAAACAACAAATCTACGGAAGCCCATTTCTGCCATGAAAAAGGAAAGAAAGAAAAATGACTCTTAAGGAAATCATAATTACAAGTTTTCAAGTCGGAATTTTTGAGTTTTGAGACTAAAAGTCATAATCTCGACTTTCAAAGTTATTATTCTCTTGATTATGACCGAATCTTATAATTATGACTTTGAAAGTTGAAGACATGACTTCCTGGTGGGATTTTCTGTTTCCGTTCATGGCAGAAATGGGCTTCCATACAAAACAGAGCAACGAGTAGAAAGAGACAGAAAATGGTTGCAAACCAGGTCCAGAACTACGAAAGGAAATGGATAAACAATAATAATAAAAAAGCTCAGCAACTATAAAGAAGCACAAACTACAAATAAGTTCTGAATTTAACAGGTGTTTGAAATATGCTGTAAGGAAACGTGGTTACATGACTCCATTCAGGAGGTTACTGAGTTATTTTGATTTCATGCTTCATAGCACATTACAAACATGATGACATACAGTTTCCTTAAATTATATGCAAGATGGGAGAATGTTTGTGGCAATTTATCTCCACAAATTGTCAAAATAATTCTTAATCGCAAAGGAAGTGGATAAAAACACGATTACCTAAAAGTTTGTTTCAAATAAGCACATAAACCACTCCTGAAAAAGAGAGAAAAAAATTATTCATGCATCTAAAAAAAAAATGTGGTCAAAGATACAAACAACTCAAAGTAACTATCATATCATAACTTTACATTGATCAGACAATACATAACTGAGTATGTAATCTAGAAAAACCTAAAAAGATAGAAACTACAGCGGAGAGAAAGTCCTGCTTCACTGTAGTCTGCATGAAGCAGATGGTGACTGTGTTTGCTGAAACGACGAGCCGTGGCAGCGGCAGCGCAGGATGAGGAAATGAAGTGGAGCAAGAGCGTGACTTCACCTCACCCCCTTTATTGCCTTGCAAATCTGCCTGTGTCGAAAACACACAGCCCTTTGCCCGGACATATCAGCAGAGCGCCGGCCTGGATCCTCTCCAGACAGCTGATGGTATGTAAAAAACAAGAAAGAAAAATAAACCCGCGTAGAAATGCAACTAAGAGATGTGTTGAACAATCTAGTTATTTTTCCCCCCATTTAACCACTACAGAACTGTTTTGTTTTTGTGTGTCTTGTTAATGAATATGCAGCAGCTTTGTTTCTGTGAAGCAGGAAATGAAAGTGCAGCCTCAATGAGGTCAGAGTTGCTCTAATTCTTTGGTGTTGATGGTAAACGGCTCTAAAACCATTGATAGTTTGATTGAGGCAACTGCTGGTTAATGGATAACAGAGCGGAGGCTCAACCTTTAGCAAGAATTTGTTGAGTGCAGGCCGTGTGAGTCATATGAGAGAAAAAGAAGCACCCTGAAGATCCCCTGCTTCTATTTACCACACAGGTGGGACTGCAGCTGGAGGGCTTTTGTTTGATTTCATTCATATGAAGCTGAGTTTGATCCGTTGGGATTGAGAAATACTATGGTAAGTGTAAACTTTTTAGTTTTTAAACACAAAAGTTTACTTTAGGGTTTATTCTTCATATTTTAAGTGGGTCCCCGGTTTTCAGCTCGACTCAGTTTACCTTTTTCTTGTGATTTAGAGCTAGTTTACATCAAACAGATCCAGTTGAAAATAGGTCAGGCATCAAAGCGCTTCCTGTGTAGAACAGTACCAGGAAGAGAAACCCACGGCCGGAGCTCCTCTGTGTGTTTCTGCCTGTGAGACTTTCAGTTTCCGTTAAATGTTTGGCCCCAACCAAAACTGAGAGCGTCGCCACCGTTTGTGTCCCATGCAGGCAGAAGCAAACCCTCAGCCGGCCGCCGCGGCCTCCTCCGGCACGTTCGACCAGGTGCAGAGTCAGGTCAATGAAGTTAAAGTTATACTGAAGGACAACATCAACAAGGTGCTGGAGAGGGGCGACAAAATAGACGACCTCATCGGGAAGACGGACGACCTCCAAGCATCTGTGAGTACGAGTAAAGAATGAGGTGGAAGCTTGAAGCACTATGCTTCATTTACCTTTGAATCTATGCTAACACTAGCTACGTTTCCATTAAGTTACACAACTTAGTTACAAAAACTACATCTGCTCAATAGAAATAAATAGATGTAAAACTTTAATGAGAACACATTTTCCGCACCATATGAGTCACATGATCAGCAACCGGATGTTACTATTGGAAAAAATAACAAAGAAAACAACAGGAAGTAGTAGGAGGTGGATGGATTGTCTTTGGTTCTTCCGTACGATGTGTCGCATCGTACAACTCATAAAAGGTTGTGTCATTCCAACGTGTTGAATCCATCGCTCTTCTAGAAAATAACCCACTAAAAATTTCCCACAACGCTGCATACGTAGCCGCTCCCAATTATTCAGAGCTTGTTGCTCCAACACCTGAATAAGACGCCATCGTCTCCTCTGATGTCTGATAGATGATGATTGTTGGTGCCACGACTAAATTATGAACAGATCTCATTTAACTGTTTGCATTCAACGGCCATCACTTTTAATGACTTATCGCGTGAACAAGCTTATTCACATGTGATTTTGATTACATTTCTCATTTAATGGAAACACCACAATCGCAAAATCATGTTGTTTTTTTCACATCAGCAGAATACAGACAAAGATTTTTTTTACACATTTGTTATGGAAATGTCTGTCACTGCTAGTCTCCCATAAAGTTTTGACTGGTGAAGAACCAAGGCAACAGAACAGCAGTACAGTACAACACAGTCTTAAGACAAAATCAGTCTTCATGATGTAATGGTCGCTATGGATACTGATTAACCAGCGAATGGACCTCGATCACTTGTGAGACAATCACTGCACTCAGGCAATCTCTAGTCCACTCATTGTGAGATGACCAGCACCATTTGATTGGACCTCTGTTGAATTGGGTCGGTCACTTTAAACATTCACTCAATCACTTATTTTATGGTGCATATGTTTATTTGTCATGATTTTATAGAAATTGGTTTTCACTTTGTTATTATCATGGTAAATAATATATAGAATATAGCTTAAAATAAACTAAGTAATAAAACTTAGGAGAGCAGAAGATAAATGATGCAGTAAAAAACAGCATTATGCAGATTATCCTGTAGAAAAAAATGAATGTAATGCTCAATTATCAATCCGCACACGTTCTAAATTTTTGTTTTTACTAGAGTTTTTTCTTGAAAAGATTGTATCCACTAGCAGCTTAGCATCTGCAGATCAAGTTACATTTCTATACAAATTAGCCTGGGTGTGCTAGGGAAGTTTTAAATCTGTTCCTACATTGTCACCCAAAAACTGCAGACATACAAGGACAGCTGCATTCAAGTTGTTTAACTTCCCCTTAAAAAAACAGTAATATAATTGATGTGTTTTAATATTCTTTGACATAAAAATGAAAACTTGATTTTTTTGTAGATTGGAACGCCGTCAAATTAATGTCATGTTCATCTGAGGGGTTTAATTATTTCTTTTTTCTTTTACCAAAATATTCTTATGCCAAAGAGGTACGATTATTGTATTAAATACAGAAAAGCAATGTTTTACAAAAAGAGGCCTTCCTAAACAAGAACACTGAGAAAAAAAGAAAATATATACAAGCATGGTGATGGCAGCATCATGTTGTGGAGTTGTTTCTATGTCAGTGGTTCTGACCTCAAACCCAAGGCTAAGTTTTTGACAGTTTCCATAGAGACATAATGATTCCAAGGATAAATTATTATGGCAAATTATTAGCTAACACTGGAATTTGCTTCTAGTTTTGAATTGTTGTAAATTTACCAAAACTAAAGATAACATGACTCTCGATCCAATGGGAACAGAACGGATTGCTAATTTTGAAAAATGTCTCCTTCGTTTGGTCTGTTTTGATATAAAATCAGTTACAAACATCATGTTCCTTGAGGCGCTATTCGCATCTTCACATGCAACAAGTGTGTGTTGAACATGCACCCAAAGTGAAGTGAAGTGAGCTTCGCTCCGTGATCAGATTCAGGTTTGGTCGGGAGTTCGACAGAGAATCAATTTTAAAGGGACAACCTAAAAGCCCTGTATGTTTACTTCATTCATTTAATCAGCAAAAAGCCCAGAGAAGGAGAAAAAAAAAACCTGAGTTCAGCTACAACCAATCAGCAGAGAAGAAACGCTTAGCTCAAAAAATGATTAAACAGATCAGATATGATAATATGTTCAGAAGTAACAAGTTAAATATGTACTTCCTTTGATAAAAGGCGACTCATCAATGCATGGAGACACTTCAGTGTAGTCAACGCACAGTTCTGTGCTGCTAGCAGATTAGCTTTAAGTGGAAACATACTTTACCTCACTTCTCTGCTCATGGCAGTAGAGTTGCTACCAATGTAATCAGACGTCAGACATTCACCAAATCTTTTAAGAGTGAAAGTACAGCTTTGACTATGCCGTCAAATTTTAAGGTGTAGATGTTTTTACTTCTTCAAAAATCTGATTTAATCTGTATTTGCTCGATGAGAGACAGAGAGATAGCTCACACGTTAGAATGGTGACCCGGAAGTGAGCCACAAAATTTATGCAAAGCATCGAGGGTTGTAGGAGTAAGGTGGAAATTCTTTTCACACACTTTTACTTTATTATACCCTCCATTTTACAGGTTGTGGTAGAGGTAAAACATTGTAATCATGCTGATTATTTCGACCGTCGGAAAACAGATGTGTCACATGTTGGCTGCAGGAATATACATCGGCCCGATGTGAGCACTTTTAAACTGTAAAACAAAGATACATTTTAAGTTGTTTAACCAAAAGAGAGTCGAGTCCAACATCATAAATCACCTATTTAGAATCCCACATAACAGTATTTTTTGAACAGTAATAGTATACCGTACTATTTCTACAACACCGTTATTAGAACCAATGCAGATAGAAAACAAAAAAAATAAAAGGAGTAAATCTCCACAAAAAAACGTAAAATTTTGAGTGAGATTAATCTCAGAAATGAATTTGCTTTTTCTACAGAATTCCTGAGATTCTTTGCTGGAAATGCACTCCCTAATACACTATCATACTTACCTGTATCTAACATTATCGCCAACAGTCACCGTACAACAGTGTTGTCTGTGTTATTTTCATAGAAACAGTCAGAATGTAAACAAAGCAGTTTATTATTGGCCCAATGTGACGAGTGGTCATGTTTAAAATGGAGGCTGGTGAGAAAGCACCAAACTCTCACAGGAGGAATTCACATTTCATTCAGTTCCACTTCCTCCAACGCAGCAGAAACCATTGTTTCTTGCGAAAGTTATTGTTTCCATTGGCTGCTTTGATTAGCAGCTAAGGTTACGGCACACAGTGGTAGCCTATCAGGAAGCTGCGTTTCCTTTATTCACTGAAAATAAATGTATGCCCAAATGATCATTTTTAGAAATTTAGAGTTGTTCTGGAAAATCACATCAAATTAGCCAAGGAGAAAAAGCATTTTTCTGATTCCAACCCAAATGAACCAGTTATCCATCAGAACTTAATCTTAGTAAAACAGAGGAGTCCAAACGTTTTGCCAGGTGGATCAAAAATCTCATATTTAATGTACAAAAGGGCCACAAAAATGTTATGTATCTTTTTACCTTAAATAAATTAAACAAGCAATACTTTTAGTAAAATGAACAAAGTAGACTCAAAGAAATCGGATCTCTAAATTATATGGATCTATAGATGTGAAGTTTCCTACATTTTTCAGGTTGATGGTTTTCTGTCTTTCTTCAAAAAGTATTTGGTCGAATTTGATGAATTGATGCACCAAGTGAAAGTTGCTAAATGTGGACCTGCTTCCTATTCAATTAAATCGAACCCAAAAAGTCCGCAAAGTACAAGAAAAAATACTTATGACCTACCTAAAATTCAGGAGATTTTAATATATTGGCATTAGAGCTCATTTGTATCATTCTTGTTGTCTGGGGCCACACAAAATCATTCCATGGTCCACAAATGGCCCTTGGTCCACACTTTGGACACCACTGCTACAAGCATTTGAGGAGCTAAGGTGAAAAACTCTTCAAACAATGCAGACGGAAGCCAACTTGTCCTGTAGTATAAACCCATTAGCCTCCTTCATTTGTGTACATATGCAGTAAACTATCATGCAGTTATTTTGAAACAGAAGTATTATGATGGTACTTATGTATTTCACAATAAGAAGCCTCAAAAACAGGTGGAGTATAGTCACCGGATGAAACCGTCTTTAAGGCCAACACGCAGTTGGCCTTAACTGCGTATCGGCAGGTTTCAGCAAGTTGGAGCTAGGTAGCAAGGATATATCAACAGCTAGCAAAAAGTAGCTAAAAAGTAAATATAAGAGATTAAATAATTAAATAGTTTGTCCTGCCACGACAAAATTCAAGACCTGCAGGACAGCGCGGTGGCGCGTGCGGCCCATGTGGGACGGGCCTGTTGACTTTCGCCGCATGTCTTCTCTTATAACCCAGTTTGCGTCTATTTCACTGTCAAATGGAGGCCAATGGTGCCAAAAAGACCTGTGATTAACGAATTTAAAGTCAGCTTTTATTAATGAATACAGGACATTTTAAGACTCTAATTTCGGATTTTTAAAAAAAGTTTGACTTTTTATAACACATTTCATCTGACTGGAAATGCTAAACATTTTGAAGTTGTCCTACTTAAAACTTTGCAGGAACCTAAAGATTAGGGTGATTAGGGTGATTGCAAAGAGGCTGTTTCAACCTCAAAAAAGGAAAAGGACATCCCCAAAATATCTGTAGAAAGATGAGAAAAAAAAACCACCTTGTTTTGGTCTATCACAAAAAATCTAAGAAAACATCCTGAAGTTTGTGGTTGTAACATTAGAAAACACAAAAAAAGTCCCAAGTATATACTTTCTCAAACCCTGACAAATGTCCTTCCTTCACAACAGCTTCGTTATGATTTGCTCTTTTGCTTTTTCAGGCTGACTCCTTCCAGAGAACGTCGACGCGGGTCGCCCGGAAGTACTGGTGGAAGAACATTAAAATGATGATCATAATCGGTGTGATTGTGCTGATCGTCCTGATACTCATAATCCTTGCTGCCACCGGCGTCATTTAACCTTTGACCCCACCCCACCCCCTGAAGCTGAGGCGATCACCACCACACAACTAATTTGCACACATAAAACGTGTTGTTTTATATCTCAGAGATGTGTATGTAAATTTAAATTTAAACAGCGCATGACAATCCATTAAGGTCTCTATGATGATGTGAAGTTGGGAAAAAAAAAAGAGATTAAATATAATAATAATTAAGTTTGCTGGCATGAAACCATGACACTCCAGATGAATGCAAAACCAATTTGATTCTTCAACAAACACAGACGAGAGCTTTTGTTTGGCTGTTGTTGTTCTTTTTCTTTTTATTATTATTTTTGATCATTTTAATGTCCGATACATCACGTGTATATAATGTACGTTTATGGATGTCAAACTCTGTAAGAATATTTGTATTATATGACTGATGAACACCATAAAGTAGGTAAAACTGTGATCTCGTCTCTTTGCTGCCGTCTCTACAAGCGTCGGTCGGGACGACGTGAAGCAGCGAGAACTTCAAACACAAACCAAGAAAGAACGAAGGACGTGAGAAAAAACCCTGAAGCGATCTAAACGAATGCGAAAAGAAAAAAACAAACAAAAAAACAAAAAGGACACTGAAATACTTGGGTAAATACAGGAGAAATGTACGGTGGGTTCAAAGCAGTCTTCGTTTTGCTTTCATAAACTAGCCATGTCTTTAGCTGGATCGTCTCTGTGGCCGACGCTTTCGCCGCCGAAGCCTGCAGGAAACAAACAGGAACAAGTCAGAGTGGATGAGCGACAAGTCTTCAGCTACTAAAGAAAGACAGGAATTCCGTTTTTAATCGGCCTACGTGATAAAAGCAATTATTTTTAACAGATTTACAGCTTTAAAATGTGTATAAATTAAACTAGGGATCCTGACGAAGAAGTCAAAATACTAAATGGGGAAAAAAAATTAAATAAAAATTACGTTCAGATCGGTCAAAAGATACACATTATGGTGAGAGCATTACATGCAAATTTCTGGAATTGTGGTGACATTTTGATTGAGTTTATGTGTGTGTATGTTGTTGTTTTTTTTTATCAATGGATATAAGAAGAAAATGTGTTACAGGAAAAATTAACAAAAAAGAGGAGTCTTTTCCATCGCTGTCAGTAAAACAAAAACAAGAACAATACATTTACACAAATTAAAAGCACTTTATCCCCCAACACAGTAGAGTCCAAACCAGGTTTAAGCTCATGGACTACTTTAGCTAAATAAAGAAACAAGCATTTTTTTAAGAGAATACATATGTTAACATTAGGAACTGGAAAATCCAGAGAATGACGAATGTATCCTTTAGGAAAGCAAATCGTTATTTATTCATACGTTATCAATCGTTACTTGTGGGGGAGTAAGGGCCTGTGAAAAAACCACAATTACATGTGTAGATTTTTAACTTCTTACATTACAAAAGACAGTCGCAGAAAAAATATATATAGATATATATTTTATAAAAATAAATTAAGGAAACAAATGGAAAGAAAGATGACAAAGCTGGACGTGTCCCTTAATTTGTTTTTTTTTTTTTGTTTTTGTTTTTTTAGATTAGAAATGCGGATACAGGATGTTGTAAGACCATACCAAACGGCAGCATTCGAGAGCGTATGCTTCTCATACCCGGTCCGCATTGAGCGGGCCCTGAGAGTATCTGGGAGTCAGCTCATGGCCTGCAAGGAAGCTCCGCTGGCAGGTACAAACAAGGTATGTCAGAGTTAGGACACAACACACTCTTTCTTTTTTTTTTTTTTTCCTTTTTCTGTTTTCCTTTTGCACATCCTTAACTTTGGCATCCATTTACTGTAGTAGCAGTAGTTTACCTGTTAACTTTACGGTTTAAAACGAAGAAAAACAAAATCAACAACAACAACAACAACAAAGAGAAGGTTGCAAAAAAAAAAAAAAGAGGCAGCGGGAAGATTCGGCTGCTCTTTAATAATCGTCACAAGAGCCTTTTACGTTACCACTACTGTAAAGCACTTAAGAAGAAAACCAGAAAGAACAACAAAATTACACAAATATTATAAAAACACCAAAGTTTACTTTAAAAAAAAAAACAAAAAAAAAAACTAATTGAAGTTTTTTTTTCAGTGCTTAGTATGCAGTTGGTGGTACGTACCTACTTGGAGGTGGAGGGTTTGTCCCTTTAATACGGTTTGTAACTGTTGGTGTGACCACCACGCCGTGGTGACTTCCCATATCCACCAGACTGATCTGCAACAGCCACAACCCGCAATCACACCACGTTGCCTTGGCAACGGCAATACATGTGTCTGTATATCCACAAATACTCACTGTCGTAGTCAGTATATCCATAATAATTGTTGTAACCAGAGTAATCATAGCCTCCATAGCCACCATATCCTTGATTACCATAACCATAATTTCCGTAATTCCCATATCCCTGATTCCAGTAGTTACCATAACCCTGGTTCCAGCTTTGGTTGGGACCTGCAGACAAACAACACAGACTACAATGTATTAATATAAAATCATCTACATGTTTTTTTTTGGGGTGGGGGGTTTGCCTGCCAAACTCCAAATATGAACTTTATTTTAGCAACAACTAAAACAGATAATTAGATAATGCTACACCCAGGCATTAATTAAGTTCTCATGACAGCAAATTCTGCCGGACGATACATTTCCCCATAAATTATCGTGATAATCAATAACATTGTTGCTTTGAGAACATGTTCAAGTAAAATGCCATTAATGGCAAAAGATGATGCAGGTTCGCTCTCTCAACGACTAATAAGCTTTAATTTTGCTCAGAACATTTAGCAATGGAACATCTTAAATTTCAAAAATAAGACAAAAGACTTAAAGATAATAAAAAAAAAAAAAGCAAACAAAACCACACGGAACCAAAACCATAAAATAAAATGAAACCTCTGTAAAGAAAATTTCCCTTCAAAAATGATTAACTATGAGATTAGTTCTCATAAATCTGTTTTGGGTCATGTGCTGCTTTTCTGTCTCATTCCCTGAACTGACCACCAGGTGGAGCTGGAGGTCAGCCGTGAGAAACTCACCCCCACCTCTCCCTCGAGACCTGGTCGAGTATCCTCCTCTGCCTCCCCAGTACTGCTGCTGCTGGTACTGCTCCTTGGACACGGCCACCTTCACCTCACACTGAGGGAGCCAATCACACTCATTTATTGTACCTTTTAAAGACGCTGCTACATGGGTATTTATAGAGCTACAAGGAAAGAGAAAAAAAAAAAAAGACAGATGGAACCTTGCTGAGTCCGATATTGTGGTACTTTTTCTCCATGATCATCTTCACTGGTTCCTCCTCCTTGAAGGTGATGAAGCAGAAGCCCCGCCGCTTGTTGGTTTTGGTCTCCATGGGCAGCTCGATGGACTCCACCTGATTATTTTACAGCACGGACATGCAGTGGGTTTAAGAAAAATAACATGGGAGCATTTGTAATTTAGGAAACCACAAACCTCTCCAAAGGCACCGAAATACTCTCTGACTTTCTCTTCGGGCGTGTCTGGGGACAGCCCGCCTACAAAGATCTTCTTCACAGGCTCCTTGCTCTTCATGGCCTTTGCTTTTTTGGGATCAATCACTTTCCCGTTGAGTTTGTGTTCCTTCTGTGAGGCGACCTTCATGGAAAGAAAGCAAATAGAACAACAGAGAAGAAATAGAGCATTTAAAGGCGTGTTTAACATATGAATCACTTTAAGAACTTTAAGAAAACACCAAATACATTAGACTAATATTATAACAGAACTGTGGATGTAGTATCAGAAAAAAATAAATACAAAGAAAATAAATGTAACAAAAAAAAAAAGCGCTAAATAAAAAATGAGCTCCAGTAATGTGTCCTCCTCTGCAAAGATGGTATAAAAACATCTTAAGACGTTTCCATTGTGAATTATTTCCAATACATGACTTTGCTGATTAGATTTTTGTTTAGGTAAAAATGAATACTGGATGTGATGCGATACACCCAGGCATTAAATCTCATTAACACCAACAGTAAGTCCAAAGTAGGCCTCATAGAAGTAAAGTGTAAAAAAAAAAATAATAATAAAATTAATATACAGCTTTACAAATTTAACATGTACAAAAGAATTTCTAGAAAAGTGCAGCCTCTGGCAGCAAAGGGATACCTTTTCAACGCTTTCTGGATTTTTAAAGAGCACGAAGCCGAAGCCCCGAGAGCGCCCGGTCATAGGGTCCAGTTTTAACGTGCAGTCCACCACCTCCCCGAACTTTGTGAAGTAATCCTTCAGGTCCTTCTTGGTCGTGTCCCAGCTGAGCCCTCCAACAAACATCTTCCTGTTAACAGAACAGTTCACTTCCTTTAGTGCTGCACTGTTTACTGTACCGCAATTGTCATTACATTAATAATAATGTAATTGCGAAAGGCAAAGTGGATAGTAATGCAATAAATATGGTTGTAGCAATGTGACTTTGTAATGTCAGAAAATTCTAGTTTGTATATTGTAAAAATGATCATTTTCTTCTGGCAAATTTATGACTGATTTTTCTATCAAACATTTTCTTAAGGAGCAAAACAAGTCCACCCATGCACCGTGAAGACAAACTGCTGTATGTAAAGCTGTACAAAACACTAGTTTTTGGATTTTATTACAAACGCAGGCATTTAGTTTTTTTTTTCTCCAGACATGTTTAGGTGCCAGCAGAAAAAGTTGGTCATTAGGAATCCGAAAAGGTGACAAACTATGACATACTGCTCAACTAGATTAACATATTATAAACAGTAAATATGAGTCGAGTCACCGTAAACATACCCTTCATCCTCCTCATTTTTACTAGCATCAATCTTCGATCCGTCGGCCTCTCCTCCCATCAGGCCACAGTCCCCAGAGGCGGACATGGGATCGTCACAGTTGCCCTCCCCATCCTCCTCCATTCTCATCATGCTCGGGTCTTCGCTGAATTCATAATCTTCCGACATGTCTTGAATTTATCAACACCTGCTTCCAACGAAAGTGGCTCCAGAAACAGACACAAAACAATACAATGCGAGAAGAAGCTAAGCTAACGGTAAAGCTGACAGCTAGAGGCTAGACAGGCAATTTATGATCAAGTGTGCTTACAGAAAAAAGCTGATCCCTAGCAGGCGTTCAAAATCGGCTCGAAGAAATCTATTGCACGTTAAAGTAAAATAAACGGATTGCGTTTCAGAAGGAAAGAGATAGTTTCTATAAATTTTAAGGGTTAATTTCTGAGCGTCGTTTTGTTTTCATCGCAGTAACTCCTTCTGCGCTTTCGAAACACGTCAGTAAACAATGTGAAATGTTGAACAGCGCCATCTATCGTTTCGGAGTGTTTAACGGAAACACTCCGTTGAACAGTGTAATTATTGAATACAGTTAGCAACAATATATATATATATATATATATATATATATATATATATATATATATATATATATATATATATATATATATATATATATATATATATATAAAAACAATAATATCAGAAAGAAATCAGCTGTCTTTCTATAAACAAATACGGTAAATAAATGTGAGAATAAATAAAGAAGTCTTATGTAGATTAGCATACCCATTTGAAAAATTATCAAGCAACAATAATAAAAGAATTATGTCAAATATAACTGTTTCATCATTACAAAATGGTTGATAATGTATAAGCATAGGGAACATTTCTAGTCGGACTACAAACGAGACGTCATAGTGTCCGTCATATTGTGCGTTCCAGTTTGGTGAAGAGAAGCCCAAAGAAGTTTACTTTTAGTGTATTTCAGTGGATAATTTTGTATACAGTATTGCATGTTTATTTTAGTGTTAAAAACACCGTTAGTTGACAAACACAACAAAACACTTGAGCTAGTTTTAACCTTAAATAATATGAAACGCACATAAATATATTAGGGGTTACTACCAAGTTATTTAATTTTATTTTTTGTGTTAAAATATTGCTGAAAGGGTGGTAGTAACGTTTTATTATTTTACAAAAAATATATATATATAATAGAACAGCTAAATGTCGTTTTTCGACAGCTGTAAGCGGGAAATCATGATTATTAATAAGAATAAATACTTGAAAACGTAACCTTGTGGTATTTAATCTATATTTTATTATGTTTCACTAGATAGATAGATAGATAGATAGATAGATAGATAGATAGATAGATAGATAGATAGATAGATAGATAGATAGATAGATAGATAGATAGATAGATAGATAGATAGATAGATAGATAGATAGATAGATAGATAGATAGATAGATAGATAGATTACAAAATACCACTCACAATATGGCGTCTACTTTAACGTCAAAGGGGATAATATCGCCACCTGCTGAACTGGATGCTGAAGTGACAGAGCAGAACATGTGAGCTGGTCACAGCTTTGTGCGGTAGCTAACTGCGGAGTAATGGCGTCTTCAATCAGTTAGAGGTAAACCACCGGCGGTGTTTTGTTGCTAAACTCTACCGTGTCCCACCTGTCCGGCCCGGAGAAGCTGGAAGAGAGGGGCGCTGCCGGGCTGTAACATAGTACTGCTGCTGCTAGCTTAGCTAACATAAGCTAACTCACTGCCAGCGGTAAACGCTCGGGTCAAAAATGGCCTCGGTTTCGATTCCTGCCTGCACCACTGCACTTTTGCTGGACATCGAGGGAACCACTACTCCAATCACGTTTGTTAAGGCGAGTTTTGTTTGTTTAAATCTACAGTCTTGTTAAAAGAAGATTTAGTTGTTGTGCTAACAGCTCTGTGGTATCGGCTAGCTCATAGTAAAACATTGTTTTTCGGTCAAAATAACCAGCAAATGTCTTTATATTTCGTGTTTAGCTTTCCTGCTTTTATCGTTTGCTAGCTTCACGTTCTACAAGTGACGTAAATAGCGCTTTCCTCTGGTGTTGAAGGTCGACTTCATCAACCAGGCCCCTTTTAGAGATTGTTTAGCTTTTTTTGTTATTTTACCCAGTCAAGTCAGTTGCCATGGAAATTGCCAATTGTCTTTGCATTTTACTTAAGAGGCATCAAAACCAAGAGCCGTGAATGTACCATAATATTAGATCCATTATAGGTCTTATTTTTTCTAAAATAAATGCAAACAATTAACTCTCTGTATTGGTGATTTTATAATTTTTTTCAGGACATACTGTTTCCTTATATCAGAGAGCACCTTGAGGATCATCTGTCCACCCACTGGGAGGAAGATGAGTGCAAACAAGATGTCCATCTGCTCAAAAAGCAGGTGCGTTGTGTATTACACCGAGAACCACTGGAGATCTGGAAAACACTCAGCGGCTGAACGGAGCAAGAAGTGCTGATGGCTCTCCTGCGCTTCGATCTAACAGACCCTATAAAAGCCCGGCGTGTCCTTTCAGATCGAAGAGGACATGAGGCAGAACCGGGCGTGTCCCGTCCACACCGTGGACCAGACGGTCCACACGGACGAGGAGAAGGCCATCAGGGAGGTGATGGAGAACGTGATGTGGCAGATGGCGGCGGACAGGAAGTCCACGGCGCTCAAGCAGCTGCAGGGCCACATGTGGAGGGCAGCCTACACGTCCGGGAGAATCAAAGGCGAGTAAGTACGCCGATGTGTTCGCTCGCTTCCCAAGATTTAAAAATAAGCTTTTTTATTTCTTTTTTTTTTATGACTACATGTCTTGACGACATCGTGTGTGTGTGTGTCTCCGTTTGCGAACAGGATCTACCCCGACGTGGTGCCGTCCGTCAAGATGTGGCGGGAGCGCGGCATGAAGGTTTACATCTACTCCTCTGGCAGCGTGGAGGCCCAGAAGCTCCTGTTCGGATACTCGGTGGAAGGAGACGTTCTAGACGTGAGCCGCTCATCTACACTTAACGGGGTTTTGCAAGTTCGGACCGACATGTTGTCCCAACCGTTCCGATCCTGTGTGTGTGTGATTTCAGCTCTTCGACGGCCACTTCGACACCACGATAGGAGCCAAAGTGGACTCAAAGAGCTACGAGAGGATCGCCGAGCGGATCGGCTGTCAGCCGGAAGAAATCACCTTCCTCACCGATGTCAGCAGAGGTGAGTCGCGCTTCACCGCGTTGGACCGGAGGAGCCGGTTACGCTGGCTTCCTGTCTGTTGACAGAAACGTTGACTAAAAACGATTAAGAAACAATTGAAGTTTAAAAATAAAAATAAAAAGTAGACACAACTGCACATTTAGATTTGAGCTATTTTCCAGTTTTTCATGAAGTGACTGTGTTTAATTTCAATTTCAAAATGACACTAAAAGTACCAATCAATCTATTTACAACAATTTTTCTTATTATTCTGGAAACTTTTAGCAAATGTCAACATTTAATAGAAGAAAATGTAGCCGTCATTTTTTAAAAAGGTTTTATTTACATTAAAACCTAAAAAGATGAATAAAATAGTTGCTATATAAAAATTACAGCAGATTTTCTGTAGAAGGTATTTACCAAAAAAATTTTTTTTTTTATAAAATGAGGTAATATTTGTGGTAAGTTGTTTTATTTATCTGGACTGATGAGACAAAAGTGTCTCTTTGGATTGTAGTAATTTTTGTCATCAAGGTGAAAACCAAATATTTACAATACTTTCTCTTCACTATGTGACTACGCTGCTCTCGTACCGATACCAGGCTAGGAGTCAGATTAAGAGGCTTCAGGTGTCGTTATATTTAGATCTACGGTGGAATTCGTCCAAGTTCACGTTGAAAAACTCTTGACTGTATCGTAAACGTTCGGTCAGCTGTCGTCGTATTCAGGCCGGCGAGCGAACCGGCCTCGCGGCGAAAGCTCGTGTCCAACCGTCCTCACCCGTGGTTTTTGTGGTTGCAGAGGCCAAAGCGGCGGAGGAAGCCGGGCTGAACGTCCTGCTGGTGGTCCGGCCCGGAAACATGGAGCTGACGGACGAGGAGAGCGCTCAGTACAACCTCATTACCTCCTTTAGTCAACTTCAGCTGACGGGGCGAGCTTAACGCTGACGCAGTCCGCTTCTCCTCTACCACCCCTGACTTTTTTTTATTTTTTTTTAATCTACTCTGGTGTTCTTGATTTTGACTGTTGGCAGGAACTGGGACTTTTTATTATTTTTTTGTTCACTGTATGGCTAATTATGTAGCCATGAATAGGTATTCCTCTTCCTCAGACGTTTCCACATTTTGTCATTTGCCACAACTTGTATATATATATATACCAACAAAAAGTCGTGCATAATTGTGATGAAAATGAGGTGCATGATTAAAAACACTTTTATTGACCATATTTAGCTCAGTCAGGTGAACATGATGCTGTTTTCTTGTAACGATGAAAGCTCGCCATGTACCCTGCAAGGTTTTGAAGCAAAGATTCTCAGTTGAATTTAGGTCTCTGCTTTGACTAGACCGTTCTAACACGAGAACATTGCTCTGGATCACTCCACCTCCGTCTCCAGTGTTTTACGGCTTTCCAGCAGGTTTTCTTTCCATCAAAAGAAACCCCACAACATTATGCTGCCACCACCGTAGAGATGTTTTCAGAATGGTTTGCATTGTTGCTCTTTAAATTGCTTTTTGTTTTTTTTTTAAGTGAAGGCCAAACAGTCCTTTTTGTTCTCTAACGAACCTGTGACACTTTGACAGAACATCTGGATTTCTCAGTCTCTACAGGGAGATGCTATGAATGCAAACTGTCGTCGTCGTTCTTGCAATTTTCACCAATCGTCGCAACTTTTCTGCAAATCGGACAAATCGCTTCATTTTCAGTTTCATCCTTTTCTGACCGACCACTGCAACTCTCCACCTTAAGCTAAAAGATGAGTTTAACCCATGCGACTCTGTCATGTTAAGCTTGTTGCTTGTCAGTCAATCCTTTTTCCTTTCTCTACAGAAGTTGTGCTCGCTGTTGCTTTCCACATATTTAAAATCCATTGTTATTGCCAGCCAGCCATAGATTAGATGTTAGAGCAGAGGCAGCAGCAGGACGATGACGTGGGGTTTTTTCTGAGAAAGGAAAGATTACAACTTGATGAGAAAATCAGGGGAAAGGAAAGGTTATGTGCAACATAAAAAATTTTACAAGACCATGTAAAAAATTGAAAATAAAGCTTAAAAAAAATCACAAATTTATGTCAGAGGTGCTGGAAAATAATTCCACTTTCCTATTATTTGCTCCTTTTTTTGTTGGTCTATTCTATAAAATACATAGAAGTTTGACAAAATGTGGAAAAGCTGAATACTCTTTGCTTGCCGTTTTGTACCCCTGAAATCACGGCAGGAATGCCTTCTTCATTTGTACAGAGTGATGTAACGACCTGAAGCGGGAGGTCGGTGTCATGGCAACCCGAACGGGACGGCGAGACTGTGGATAGGTGCTGTACAATCGCAGAAACTGTGAGGTTACTACTTGATGTTTGAACTTTTAGGTGAACCGTGTGTCTGACTGCCATTTTCCAGCTGTTTGTGTACGAGCGTGACGTAACCGTTCCCATTTTGTAAAACGTCGTCTGCCTGTGCGACTACGAGACGCGCTTCAGTCGGGACCTCTAGTCGTGTTTTAGAGCGTAGAAACGCTCCGCCGCGGCGCCGGCGGGGAGCGCTTGCTTCCTGCCGGAGTGTGAAGGTCTTAACTCAACCCCGCCGCAGGCGGACGGTGTCTGTCTTAACGTGTGCCATCTGTGTCGTCTGTAACGGAGGAGTGAAACGATGCCGAAGTGACGATCAAATGTGTAAACTGAGTCGGTACTAATCCAGAAATAAACACCTTCTCTCACGCAAGACGCCTGCGTCTCTTCAGTTTGAACAGTTTTAAAATGAAACTATGAAAACCATTTATTTATTTGATAAGACTGGGTATGCTATGATTGAATATCTAAACTTTTACTAGCAGGATGCCGACAGTTTCGGCAAAGTTGCTAAGAGCAACTAATTTAGCTGTTAGTGAAATTAGCTTTTAACAGCTACTCAGTGTCATTGTTATGATGGGTAGGGGATACATAAAATTTTGTATGAACCAGGTTTAAACAGAGCCACGGATGTACAATAAAGAATAAAAGATTCCATCTAATTTCACTCGGATACCTTTTCCTTCTACTCAACTTTCTGCCCTATCCAATATGCTTGGATAGATCAATGGCGCATCCAGCTTTAATAACTTTTTGTGGTTTTCTCCTCAACGTGGAAGGTGTCAGTTACTTATTTTTTTATTTGTTTATGTATTCAACACTCAGAATTAGTAAAACAGATTTTTAGCTTCTCGTAGCTGTAAGCCAGAATGATTGAAATAAACATCTGAAATATTTCCTGCTGAAATGAATGAACCTTTCACCAATATGACATGCAGAACAAAAGAGAATAGAAATAAAGTAAAACACTGTAGTAATAACATACATTCTTGTAATTGAAAATAAAAGTACACATTTTTTCTGTCATGAAAATCTCAACTGAACACTTTCCAGCTTTAAAAATTGAAAATAATCCATTTGTTTGGCATGTCTACTAGTTAGTGGTGTGATATTTTTACCAAGGCTAATCCAGCGACATGTTGACTTCCTATGACAAGGAGGTCAACATTTTCAAAGGATTCAGTCCAGAACCTCATCACCTCATGAGTTCTACTTTTTCTTTGTCTACTCGTCCGTAGTTTCACACATTATAATCCAATAAAAAATTTTAGAGCTCACACATTGTTCTTCAACCCCATGTCTCCAGTTTCAATGATACCAAACCACCAAATGTTCTCTATTCTGTGATAAATGTAATACAATCCAGGCTCAGTTCCTGACTTATTTAATTTTTTTTCCACACTGCGATTCAGCTGTTGCATTGATTCAATCTGATTTATACAAGCCTGCCTGCCTGCCTTCCATCAGTGCAGGATCGTGGTGTCACATCCAGCTTAGCGGCGATCAGCACCAGTTAGAAGAAATAGCCAAACTTTCTAAGATGTAGACATGAAGCTGTATCAAGTATCTTATTAAAACATCTCAATACATCATAAACATATATAAACAAAGCATAACATTGTAACATGACATTGTAACCAACTTGAATAGTGAGATTTGTTCACCGTCTGCAGGGGTTCAAACACAAGACCTTGTGTCACTCCTATAGCTCTGGCTGCTGCTCTTTGGAGCCATCAGGATCTTCATGCCGATCTTCACGCTCCACGTGTCTCTGCACACCACCTCAAAGCGGCAGTGACGAAAGTCGATGGCAAAAGTGCTGATGTATATGAGGAAGAGCATGACCGCGGCCCACTGGCAGCGAACCGTGTGCATGTGGGGGATAACAACCAGGGCTGCATCAGGAGAGTCAAGGATGAAGACAGGAAGGCCATAACTGAACGTTAAATCTCATGAATATAACATTAAGACCAAAGGCAAACAGTGGTGGGCACAACACTTCTGCTAATGCGCTAATAGCGGAGTTAATTTTTGGTTTAGCACTTTAGCCCTTTTAATAATTTGGAAAACGTTTACCCCACTTAGGTTCTCCTACATTAATTTTTCTAAATTTACTTGGCTGTTGTGAAAACTAATGTTTAGTTTAAGTGCTTCTGAGTTAGCCTAACTTTTTAGTTAGCGATGCCCAACACTGGTAAACAAAAAAAGAATCCTAGAACATTTCTGCTAATAACCAACAGGCTAATTAATGTCCTCCAAGTAAACCGTTCTCTGTCTCAGGTCAACAAATTGGAGCTATAGACACGTTGCATGTTATGGTTTACATCTGGCAACACAATGCTAGAGGGCAAAAAGACTTTTACTTGCCTCCCATAGCTGTGCTGTCGCGGTAGAACAACTTCATTAATAGAATAAAACCTGGAGATGTAGGCATTATTATTTAGTGCAGTCCGCCACAGCAAAGGGAAAATAACTCAAAATAATGTTGAAGAATAACTCAAAACCACTTGTGTTCTTTTTTTTTCTTGCTCTCTGCGTTGGCTGAACTACATGCAGACTTGTTGCCATTAGTTACCACTGACAGATTAGCTACCACTGTGGTAACTAATCTGCACAGCGGTGTTTGATTAGTTAATTTAAACACCTGCTACACCAGATTTGGTGTGTAGGTCACCTTTTTTTTTTTTTGTAACTAAACCAAAACACAAAGTTCTGCAGCATACCTACATGGTAAGGTTGTCAAAGTCAAGCTAGCATAACTGATATACTTCCCTTTCCTTTGCTGTTTTAAAAGTCCAACTTTTAAAACGGAGTCGGTACTCTGTTTTAAAAGTGCCGACAACTAGAGAACAACTTGTTCTCTAGTTATTTTAATGTTGACAATTAGTAGCAAAGCACTGCGTCCCTTTTTCTGTCATGTGTCACATGTACATTTAGGATTTAGCTCATTATGTTGACAACTTGATATCTAAAACCAATGGTAGTCATCGTCGGCTAGCGGGATTTTGCCCTCCAGCAGTGAGCTGGGGGGCGGGATGGGATCTTTGTGATGTAATGCTGCAACGTGTCTATAGGCAAGAAGGCAAATATTGAAGAGAGTACTCTGGACAGATTAGATTTATAATGAACCTTTTGGAATTTACTTCTAAAACACTACGTGTAAAGGAAAAGAAACTAAACACTGAACACTAAACACACCATTCCTAGAGGGAAAGATGGTGGTAGCAGAACCGTACTTTTCCTCAGCAGAGACATAGGTGACGGGAAGATGGATGTAACTGAACACAAGACAATCCTTGAAGAAAACCTGCTAGAGGTTGGAGAAGACCTGAGACTGGGTCGAAAGTTTTCCTTTACCTGGTACTAGCTGTTGTCAGAGTGAAAGGATACCATGCTGCAGTATAACACAGAGCGTGATGGCCGCAGACAGCACCACACGGCCGATAGCAAAAACTTTCCCCTGGTTGTTCAGGTGAACTTTCCAGGTGATGTAAGACTGAAGCCAGCAGTACAAGTTGCCCAGTCCAAACGCCAGGAACGTGCCCCCGTTGTGAATCACCCACATCTCAAGGAGCTACAAAAACAGACGCGAGTCAGTCTGTCACAGTCCGGATTTGGAATTCATTTCTTAATGATCAGCGGTTACCTGGAAGTTTCCCACAATCGTCATCCCAAAACAGGCGACGGAGGAACACACCAGACTTAAAATGTTCAGCCACTGCTTGTCTAGTTTGGTCTTCAGCTGAAAGTACCTGAGGATGCCCACGACAAACACTGAAACAGAGGGTTGGTAAAAGCCAATCATGATCAGAAAATTCACTGGAAATAGAACAATTAGGATTTTCAAAGTATTCAGACTTTTACATAGTTTGCCAAACAACAACCACAAACATTAATGTATTTAATTGGGATTTAATGTGAAAGAGTGACACAATGTGGTGTACAATCATGAAGCGGAAAGAAAGTGATACATGATGCTAAACATTTTGTTTTGCAAATAAAAAACTGAAAAGTGCAGTTTCCTCCCACAGTCCAAAAACATGACTGTCAGATTAATTGGTCTCTCTAAAGTCTCCCTAGCGTGTGCGTGTGTGTGTGTGTGTGTGTGCGTGCGTGCGTGCGTGTGTGTGTGTGTGTGTGTGTGCGTGCGTGTGTGCATGGTTGTTTGTCCTGTCTGTCTCTGTGTTGCCCTGTGACAAACTGGTGACCTGTCCAGGGTGAACATCTGAAATGTTTGCTGGAGATAGGCAGCAGCACCCCTCCTGACCCCACTAGGAACAAGGAATAAGGGTGTAAGAAAATGGATAGCTGGATCCGGTGTGCAAAAGCATTCAGCCTCTTTTTGTTCTCTGAGTGCAACCAATTGGCTTCAGAAGTTGCCTGGTGACGCCTGACGCCATCGGCCTGGACTTTGTAACGTGAACGGCGTTTCTTTACCTGCGAACGCCATCAGGTTCACGATCTCACTGAAGTAGCAGCTGGCTGGGGGGAAATTCCCTGTGAAGCTGATAAAACACAAAGTATGATAAAATAACACCAAGCCAGCTTCACTGTTAAAAGGAGAATGTAGGACAAGTGCAGTGGGTACCTTATGTAGGGAGAATGTGCAGATACATTTCCCTTTCTAGACAGAAAAAAACAAAAACAAAAGAAGATCTCGTTCCAGGGCTGCACTGAGTAAACGTTGGTTGTCCCTCAGAGAGGGTAAGTGGTACCTGTATGTTGAGGTCAGAGGCAGCACTTTCCCATTGTAGAGAGCTATGAAGTACCTGTTTGAGGGCACAAGGTGGACGAACAGAAGCACAGAGGCGTGTTAGGAACATGATGCGCTGCAGAGGTGGAGAATACACCATTCAAAAAACATTAACATTTTACTCGGCTTTTACCAGCAAAAAGTTTGTGAAAGTGAAAAAAAAGTCAATAAAAATAACCGATCTGCATTTTAACTAATGCTGCGTTCACACCAAACTTGTTTTGAGCATCAGGCGCGTCTGGTTTACGTTCAAAGTCTATGTGGAGCGTCGGACGCGTTCAAGGCGCCAAAACGCTCCAAATGGCGACGGCCCTCAACGCGCCTCCACATGGGTGCGTCGAGATTCTCCATCAGAATAACATCGAGATGTTGATTTCATGTCAGTGAAAGTAAAATATTTCTTTAAAATTAAATCTAGGGATATGAACATCGTTGGACTTAAAATGTTTCCCTATTTCTTAATAAATATAAAATTTATATTGAGGAAATGAAGAGTCCATTTTTTAATGGTAGTTCACCTTTGTATATTTCTGTTTCATGAATTCATTAAAGGTACAGATTTTTTTTTTTACACATCCTGCTTACAGTTTTTATTGTCCAACTCAAAAGCACATTAATAAACTATTGATAAGTCGTGTTGATTCTTGACGGGGGGTTTTTTTGTCCAATCTCTATTTAATGTTTAGACATAAACTCTTTATTATTTATTTATTTATTTTCTGAATAAAAGTCAAAAAGAGGTTGAACTTACACGACCCAAAGTCCAGCAGCAGTAAACGTGGAGAGGATGGGAGGCAAGAGGACGAGCGGTCGGCACCACCACATGTTCTCCAGTCTGATGTCACACACACACAAACACACACAAACACACACACACAGCATTACTTCACATGAAGACAATGAGCTCTTTGTTAGCTTTAAAGCACACAAAGCAAATAAGGGTTTATATCATCTTCAGTTTTTCCATTTCTAGTTGTCTGTTTTATTTTCATGCACAAATACACACACACACACACACACACATATATATATATATATATATATATATATATATATATATATATATATATAATGCCATTTTTAAATTGCTGCACAGTCTTGTTTTTATCTTGTGGTGTAAATTTGCTCTTTTTCTATTCGTTTTGTGCTTTTAATGACACAAGTTTAGTCAGAGGTAGAAGGATTAGGTCAAGCAAAAACAAACTAAAAACAAAACACAACACAAAAAAGCAGGTGTGCTATGAATTTATAATGGAATTTCCCAAATTAAAGCAAGATCAAAATAAAAAAATGGTACAAATATAGACATACACACCAAATAAAAACTGTCCTTAGCAACTGTTGTTGCACAGGTAAAAGCAACATGTTAAAACCTCTCTCGCCCTTTCATGCATGAATTGCGATGCTTCATGTCAAGATTTATGTCAAGTGTTTTTGACTTTTTTTTTAAAGCATAAAAAAAGGCAGGATTTTTTTTTCCTCTAGGTGATCAGTTCTAATTTTCTCCAAATACAAAGTTGTTGTTTGGAAAATACATCAGTAGTATAAGTCCTTAGGGGATACTTGATTTTATTTTTTTTACCTGCAAGAGTCCTCTGCAGTAAAAACGGGATATTCCTGTGTTGCTTTTTCGTCTGTCTGCCATATTGGATTTAACAAAATTTTTCTCGCACTTGCACTGGATGCCCAGTAGTTGGCAGTGTGTTGAGTTACGCATGCGTGTCCACTTCAGTGGTCTGTGTGCATTTATAGCATAAAAATCCACAAGAAACACAAGTAAATGGCTTTTTAGGTAGCTGTCCACTGCAGTGACATCGAAGAACATCACACTGACACATTAACTGAATGTTCACAACTTCTCAAACATGTTACATGCTTTTTTATGCTCAGTAACAGCTTAATCCTGAAACTGAGAACACTAGAAGGAGACTTTGAACCTCTGCACCGGCCTCATGAAGATGCATGAGTCTGCAGAAATGGCCGATGAAGGCCTGCGTCCCTGCAGGTCTGATGAGCCTTTACTTCGGCTCGAGTGCGGGGGTTCTGGTGCTGGAAAAGTTCCAAGTTAGAGCTGCAGTCTTTGGAGATCTTTGGGGTGATTTCCCCAAACACACAGCAGCTCTCTGGATCCTCTTCACTTTGGCTTAAGGCCTTTATGTTCCGTTCAGATGTAAGTGAACTGACTGCTCAGACGGAAAGAACACGTTGCTCTTCTCTGCAGGAGACTGTAAGGGTTCTCCACCTGAGAATGCTGTCCATCTTCTCTTTTTCAGTCAGAGGCGTCATCAGATTCGCTGCAAGACTGACTGCTACCAGAGATCCTTTCCTTCAATTTCGCTTTAAATAACGGCCGTTTTGAAATGAGTTGATTTAAATACTTCAGTCCCTTTAATTTCCCTGCAAGTATTTTTAAATTGAGCTGAATTGAATGCATCTCTTATTAGAAATATTACATCTCCCTCTTGTTTTTTTTGCAATGAAATTAATTATTAAAATAATTTTTTGGGCAGGTAAAAGCAGGATAACATAAAATCTGATTATGTTTGAACCTGAGCTGCTGCTATTCAACCATTAAACTTGGTGAAGGCGTCGCATCTTGGAGTGACAGTTTTACTGTGACCATATTTTAACAGTTAAATTGTCGAAAAATACCGAGAGAAACGTATTCTACCGCTAAATAACACATTGAGGAAGTCAGACATAACGTCACAAGCACGTCCCGACACGAAACGGAGCATTCCTCCGTCCTGAAGCAGGACGGTGAAAGCTGGTGTTTTACTGTGTGAGGCCTCACCTGTCCGTGGGTTCGGTGGGTTTTCTTCAGGTCAGTTGGGTTCAGTTTAATAGAAAATGACCTCTAAAATTAACTCTCTCCTGCTGAAAGCTGAAACCTGATATTTGCCGATGCTTTAGAAAAAGAACCAGGTTGCTCTCGGGCTCCACACCCCTCTGTCTAAATTCCTTTTGGTATAAAAACAAGGTATCAAGTCGGCATAGTGATGGCACAGAATCGTTTCTGATTGGCTCAATTGTTTTCTATAGCAGGAGCCTCTTGAAATGCAAATGAAGGACAGAAAACACTGAATCATGTTTGCCTCATGGTATTATAGAGAGTATCATGATTTTTTTATGATTTAAAATAAATTGACTTTTTTGTTATTATTACTCTTGATGTACATTGAAGCAATAAATGATTTTCCCATTACAATCCAATGACTGTATATCAAATGCCAACATATACATTTTACATAAAAAAGTATAACTATAGAGTTTATTAGACTCAATAGTGATTTTACATATGCTTCTTAATAAATTTGAATAATCCAGAGAGAACAAAGTGGACCATGGCTACAAATCTATCGCTGATTACTGGAACTCCAGACTGCACTAAGTTATTCATATTCCTGCGCAGACATAGATTTATGATTATTTATTGAACCGTTACCATGTATTTTTTTTACTGTGGTGTAAAATAAATTTAATTTAACAAAAAAAACACACAAGCAATTCTATTAAACTAAAATCAGACTAAGCATTAAGAATAAAAAAAAATTAAACTTAAGAAGTTTGCTTCTGCTCTTTATCAAGACAGGCTTCTCACAAAAGATCATGTAAAATAAGAATCAGTCCTGAAAGACATGTTTATTCATATTTCATTAATAAAAATGATTTTTTTAATTTTTAGTTAATAGGAAAACCTTTTTTGATTTTTCCTTTTACATGATCCCACTGGAGTTTTTAAGGTTTATTTATTTACTTTTGCCATCAACCTCATTTTTTAGCCGAGACTCTCTATTCTGGTGGCGACTTCAATACATGATTATTTCCAGTTGCTCAAACTAAAAAAGAAAATAGCGCAGTTAAAACAGAAACAAAGACATAGTGTAATTTGTAAATAAATACTATTTATTGAAAATATTGCCTGTAGTCAGTCAGAAACAAAAAGACTTGTTTTCTCCTAGAACAGGAAGTGAGGTCGACCAATCAGGCAGCAGCCCCCATCGGTGCTGGAATGAATTATCAAGTACAGCCTCCTTCCAGGTTCCCTCTGAGGTCCGATGAATCAGCACAGAATTTCCTCCTAACGCTTTAAAGACAGCCGAGCCGAGTGTGTGTGTGTGTGTGTGTGAGAGCATGCATACGCTGAAATACGATAAAAGCTTGTTTCCGTAAAGTTCATTGCACGCTGTTGAGCCTCGTGATTACACTACTAAAAAACATGAAAGTAAGACGAAAATAAAAAAAACGAATCGAATAAAAACATAGATATTCTCGATACAAGGGGCTGCTGCTGCTGCTGCTGCTGCTGCTGCTGCTGCTGCTGCTGCTGCTGCTGCTGCTGCTGCTGCTGCTGCGTTGGACAATCTGTCGGTCCAACACGCTGACCGCAGCGCCACCAGTGGTGAAATTAAGATCACGACACAAACATGGATTTATAAAAAAAAAAGAAACTGGCACCGATTACATAATGCCCACTTTGTTTTTAAGTTTATCAACATAATTTTCTGACGGTTCATTGCAAATTTTATGGACCTAAATTTAAAAAAAAAAAGAATGAATTTGTGGATTGGAAGGCATCGAAGCGTTGATGTAGTGCACAGATTAGAGGTTATAAAGACGAACAAGCGAAAGTTTCCTAAATCTAAAACTTGTCGCATTGTTGAATGACGTGTGAGCGAAAAGCATGCAGCAGAAATCTGTTATTAATACATAATTAATATTAGCTGTAATTTGTGACATTATAACACTGAGTAGGAACACAGAGGTGTCCTTAAACGTCCTGTTTTTTACCATCATAGCTCCTGACTGTTTTTTTAAAAATTATTTTACACAGTTTTACCTTAAAAAGAGGTTTTGCATATTAATTGACGCGTCTGATTTAAAGCCGTGGTTCAGAACCGGCCAGCCCACGTAAAGGTTGGTGTGGTATTTCTCTGAATAGCCCTTGATTTGACTCAATATCTACTTTCACCACTGCGCGTGACAGACCGCATGGCTTGTTTGAGTTGCGTCGTAAAACAAGAACAACCAAAAAAAAACAACAACAACAAAAAAAAAAGAGAATGGCACGAAGAAGAGCCGACCATCACAGTTGAGAAGTCTCAGGAGCCGTTCGCCTCGCCGACCGAACGGAGCTCCCTGCGAAACGGGCGGCCGGCGGGGCCGCGGCGACGGACCTCAAACGCCGAGCTTGTTGGCTTGCGTCAGCACCACCTTCAGCACGGGCATGAAGGCCGACGTCTCGCTGAAGTTGCTGCTGCCGACGATGTGGGTGTGAATGTTCAGGCCCTCGGTGTAGGAGCGAGACTCGATGGTCCTCGCTATGCTGTGGAGTCCTCCGATGATGGCAGGAGAGAGCTGAGCGGAGGAGAGACAGCGGAGTTAGAAATGAATTAAACCCAAAACAGCCAACTAACTGCCTTCAGAAGTCTACGGAGGGATATTAGGAGCAAAAATGTTGTCTCATTTAGAGAAGAAAGTCAGAATTTTATGAGAAAATCTTGTTACGAGAATGAAGTCGTAGAACAAAGTTGTAATAATATGAGAATAGAGTAATAAAATACAAGAATGGATTCATAATACTACCACAATAAAGCGGAAGTATTTCAAGTAAGTAGCAAATTACGAGAATTAAATCATAAAAATGAGAAAAAAAGTCGTAATAATATAAAAACAATGTCGCAAAATACGAGAACAAAGTCATAATGGGAGAAGAAGATCGTAGTAATACAAGAATAAAGTTATATTACCATAAAAGAGTCATAAAATACTAAAATCATAAAATATCAGAAAAAAAGTTGTGGTAATACAATAATAAAGTCATGATATGAGAAGAATGTCATAATAAAGTCATGTTATTACCAAAATAATAAAACTTTTGCTATGACATTAAGAATTTTATTATAATAAAATAAAAGTATAATTTCTGAATTTGAAAAGTTACAATGTGCTAGCAAAAAACAACAAAAAAAAGTTTTTATCAATTGAAAATTTAATAGAAAAAACCTCAAAACTTTATTTATCTGAGAAATTTTCCAGAAAAAAATAAATAAATATGCTTTTATTTTGGTATTTTATTAATAAAAATAAATATTATTTATTTCATAAACTTTATACACAACAATATAAAGTTGTTAAAAAGTTGCATATTTTACAACCTTAAAACTTGTAAAACATGCAAACAAAATTCTCACATAGCAGTTCAGATTAATTCCTATATTAAAGTGGCCTAGTCAAAGTCAAAGACGTGCACACACACTTTTGCACCAACGTGGCCACAGCAGTGAGACACTCACCGTCTGCTCTCTGAGTTTGTCGTACAGCGCCTCCAAGCGCTTGTTGGCGTCGTCGAGCTTCCTCTTGGTTTGCTGTGAGGAGAAGACGGATAAACACAGGCTCATGTGTGTTGAACAGAGACGGAGGACAGACGGAGCAGCTCGTCCGTGACAGACTCACAGGGTCGGTAGCTACGGCCAAGCACTTCTGGATCAAACCCTCGAACGTCGTCTTCAGCACCAGGTGTTCGTCAGGGATCGGCTTCTTCGTGATCTTCTCAGCAGGGATCGACTGCAGAGGCTGGCAGGAGCCAACGGCGGCCGCGATTAGAGGCATTGTACATTTAAAAAGAAGAAGGGAGTACATTTGTGCAAAAATATTTTTAGATTAATCTCAGAAAGTTTCTAGAAAAAAAAAACTTGGAAAAATTGGAAATCTGAGGTTCAAAGATTAAAAATTTGCTAGAAAAAGACATCAGAAATTTTGAGATTAATCTCAAAACAAGGAAATTTCAGAATTGAAACATTAAAACGTGCTTGAAAAGATACTCCAGAAGAAATTGTTTCCAAAGTTTAAGACTTCCTAGAAAAAAAACAACATTTTGAGATTTATCTAAGAAAAAGTTTCCAGAAAAAACAAGGAAATTTCTGAATTTGAAACGTGCAAATGTGCTAGAAAAAAAAAACGTTTTTCATAAGTTGAAAATTTACTAGAAAAAACCCTCAAAATTTTATCTCAAAAATTTTCCAGAAAAACAAACCCAAAAAATGTCCAAAAGTCAAAAATTTTACACTTTTGAAACTCGGAAATTTCCAAGGTGTTTCTAGAAGATTTCTAAAAATCTAAAAGTTTCTGAGTTTATTGGTGGAAATGTATTCATTTATCTTTTCCTATCTACAACGGCTCTCATGTGGAGACAACATGGACAGGTCCGGTGAAACTTCCCCCTCAGGTCGTGGTTAGATTGACCTGAGATGTCCGTACCTGGATGGCGTCTCCTGTCGGTGCTCCGGGTGCGCCCTCCATGTTGGAGTTGGGCATTGAGGCGTTCATGCTTTGACTGGGGAGCTGTGTCTGGTGCATGCCTGAGTAAGAGCCCTGGGGGCCCTGCAACACATCCTGGGGGCCTCCAGACGACATGGGCTGAGCCTGGGGGTCGGTGCCCAGCGGGGCCAGAATGGGAGCCGTGATCGGGACGGGTGGGGTGTAGTTCTGTGGAACCTGCTGTGGAAAAACATTATAAAAATAAAATAATTTGCTCTGTTTCAGCATCTAGAAACTCCTGAACTGGTCAAATAAGGAAAGGTGCGTTCCAGACTACGTTTAGGTCCAGATGTGGTTTGAAGATTTAGTGTTTTGTTTGGCCTTTTAAACCAAACAGGTAGAAACTGTGTGTTTTTCTCCAATCTGTCTTGAGTCTTAATGAACAGAATCTGTCCAACAACTTGAGGAAAAAAACCCTGTGTATTAGTGCATAATTTCTGCAACACTAATGTTAGCATGCTAGCTAAGTGAAACATGCTAACTGTCTGTGGATGGAAACATTTATATACTAGTAGTACCCAGTTTTGTTGTTTGTTTTATAAATAATGAATGCAGACTTACCTTCTTCTTTGGGGCTCGGGTCAGAGCTGGAGGGTCATTCCAGCCGTTCTGGGGTCCTACACACACACACACACACACACACACACACACACACACACACACACACACACACACACACACACCTCAGCTGATTGTTTTAGCTTTTGCCAACACACAATGTTCCAAATTTGGCATTTCTGACTCCTTTAACAGAGCTAGATAAACTCAGACACAACTAGAAATCATTATTCAACATTACACTGTGCATGTATATTTATTAGAGATGTGCCGATCAGGTTTTTTCCTGCTGATTTCAATCACCCATGAGGGCTGATCCCCGATACCGATCACATAATTATTATTTTTTTAGTCATAAGCTCTACCGATTACATTATGTGGAAAAAGGAACCATGAATTCACCTTAATTTAGGCAAAAACTTTTTAATAACTTTTTCCAAGAAGAAAACTAAACTAAACAGGCATTGTGCAAATTGTACTGCTATCAATAATACTATCTTTAACAGACTGATAACATATGAAGGCTCTGAAGAGGCTAAATAATGCAAAGAGCCAAAATAAAACCTCTCAACATTGCCAAAAAAAATTAAGTATAAATTTAAAGGCAAATACAGGATTCATTACAATAAACAATCCTGAGTTACTGAATGAAAACTTCCTAATAGCATGGCGGCTAGCTGATTACTGCTAGTTCTGAGTGGCTGTTTCTGACTGAGCGGAGTAATTATGCAGAGCATGGAGGAGATCAATTATTTTTTCAGAGATTATCTGTCTCATGTTAGGACAGCGAAAGTTTTAATACGTATGTAAAATGTATTTTTCAAGTTAGATGCTGCAGCTTTAAACAGAGGTTTGGTGTGAGAGTCACTACCAGGTGGAGCAGAAGCGGCGCTCCATCTGTCAAATATTACTACCTGTAGCATAGCAGCGGTTCAACAGCGAGAACAGAACCAGCGTCTTACATCGCAGCTCGAAGACTTAAATAATTTTGCGGGTTATTTGTTTAGCTTTCTGACCGTCATGCTAATCCGGGTGAGTGTTTGTAGCTGTGCGCTGCTTTACCTGCCATCTGATCCTCCATATGTCTTTTTAACTGCAGTGAGCCTCGATGTAGCCAAACTCCGTCAAGTATGCCATTGTTTTGATGTCGTATTAACTTTGTTGTGTTGATGCATTTTGACGTGCTTCAATTTTCCGCCACAACACACAAACTTCCCCATTCACTCAGTGCGTTATAGTTCCACATCGCTTAGGATTTATTGCTGCGCGTTTGCGCAGTGTGAAGGAAAGAGGAGACCAGCTGCACAGGCAGGCTGAGAAATGAGATTCAGGTGATCGGTTTGTGTGATCGGCAACAAGAGACCGTGATCGGCGATCACCAATCATACACTTTTTCACGGAAATCGGCCGATTATGATCGGTGGCCAATCGATCGGCACGCCTCTAATATTTATACACAAACACTTCATATAAAGACAGTTCTTTATGAAATTCAATATCTTTAAAACTGGTATTCAAGTACAACAATTGTTTAAATTTCACATAAACATACATCAGTGTTTTACTAATGAATTAATGTGAAAGTAAAGCTTGATTTCTGTGCCGGATTGTTTGGCAACCAAAACAAATCAAGTACAGACTCCTTATTGATTCATCATTCTGAGATTAGAGACCAATGCAGTCTTTATTGCATCATTAATTTAATGTCATTACCAACAGAAAGCCATGCAAATTAACTTCACATCATTTCTACATTTTTCCAGTAAAGATTTCTGTCTGCCTCCTTTGCTCTGAGCCAATCAGTGAGCTAGCAGCGACAATGAAGGGAGAAACGCCTGGCTACGGCGAGACGTTTCTGACCCAACCTGCAGCTTGGCTTCACTTTCAGTTTAATCAACAGGACTAAATCATGTTATGTGCTGAATATTTTAACTTCTGTAGAAATTTAGAAAACAAAAATCTCTTAGGTAATTATTCTTCAAATGCACCCCTCATTAGTCATATTACAGAAATCCAACAATATTTTTCCATTTAAATCTTTTTTAGTTGAGCGTCAGATATTTTTTTAACTAATCTGTGTCTCTACAAATAAACACTTCTGCCAACAAGGACAACACATTTTTTTAAGTTCATTATTATTTTTTCATATTATTAAGATTTTAATATTTTTATTACAACTATCAAGTGTTTTAAAAAAAATTTTTCTATTCTTTTTTAACAGCCATAGCAACACAATGAGGTTAACATTAACATTTTAGCAAATTTGGACATCTAAGCTAAAGATAGCCTGAGTGGAGAAAGTCACTGCTAGCCAACATGCTACTGAAAGCAGATGCTTTCAGTAGCAGATGCTGCTGTTAGCATTCTAGCTAACCTTAGCATCTTAGCTAATTTTACCTTGAACACTAATGCTTGCTCAGTAAATGCAGCAAGTCAATGATAGCCCGAATGCTACTGATAGCATCTTAGCTAACAATAACATTTGAGCTAATTCTGGACATTCTAATATAGCGGTTCTCAACGTGCCCCCAGGGGGCATTCAGAGGACGGCAGGGGGCGTTGGCAGAAATTTTTACAAAAGGGGGGCGCTGGGATTCCTTTGGGGAATTTGGGTTCAGTCGAAAGTAAACTTTACACCTTATATGCACAACAATACCAGTTTAGACTTTGAGCAACTTGGTAAAACTGTATTGTGTAACATTAAATCATGCTTGGCTGCAACTGTATCGATGACAGCTCTTCTTCTTCTATTCAGTGTTTGTAGCTTCTTCTCCGTTGTCCTGCTACTGGTAGCTTCACCGCATCAGTTCAGTGTTACACCGGCTGATAACGTTGCTGTGATTCACTTTGTCTGGTATTTTTGTACATATGTTTTGGCAGTTCTGTGATCATGTTAAGCAGCAACTTATATTAAAAAGTGTTTTATTTCCGTTTGAAAGCTGCCCGCTTCCATGGAAGGACAACAGAAAATCGCTCTTATAAACATGTAATTGCTAAAATCACGATGCCCTGACTTTGTATCCCTCGGAAAAATGAACCTATTTAAATAAAGAAATCCCTCCACAGGTGATACCACGATATATCGTGGTATCAAATTTTACTAATACAAATAGAATATATGAGATTTATTTTCTTAATACATAGAACATTTTTCTTAAAATAAGAATATTTTACGCTATTTCAAGAAATTCAGTGTCAAGTAACATTTTCTTTACTTGAGATAATTTTTCTTAAAATAAGATAATATATCTTACTCGTATAAGTAAAATTGGCTTGTTTTAAGTAAAAATACACTAATTTTAAGATATTGTAGGTTTATCTTGGTTAGATATTTTTTCTTGTTTTAGAAAATCTTGACAAGATAATTTTTCTTGTTCTGTTGGCAGATAATTTTTCTTATTTTAAGAAAATTATACCCTATTTTTGTACTTTTTTTTCTTGTTTTTGAAAGGGGACTTTTTGCAGTGTAGAGAGCGTTCATTTTATAGCATTAACACCGGTGCTGTAAGTGGTCCGGTATGAAACGAGGTTGATAGAACAATGGTACCACAGCACTTTTAAATTTTAATAATGAGAAGACCGAAATTGTTTCTGTTGTTTTAAAAGGTTTATGTCAGTCTGCCTTTTCCCCATCAATATGCTTCCCGACCGCCCTGCACCTTAGGGGCTTAAAAACAAAAAAAAGACCCGCACATTGCGCAAAACTCTGAAACAGGAGAAGCGGGACATAAAACGGAGCGACGAACTAGATGTGAATTATGGCATAAAAACAGAGAATCCGATGTAAAACAGTGAAAAATCAACACATGATGTGAAACACGTGACAATTAGGCGGCGCAGCAGGTGATGAGTGAAGATTACTGATGGTGAGCGTCAATAAATGATCAAATAAATCTAGCAACAGAAAAGAAACTAAAGTGGACATAGCAATAAACCAAGAGAGGATAATACTAATAAAATGAAACTAAATGGAAATGAATTAAGAACAAAATGCAAGAATAAACTAAGAAACTAGAAAATTCCTGCAGAAATTTTAAAGGGGCATGCCAAAGTGTGCCCGTCGGCTTTGACGCAGCGCTATGATGTTAAAAATTAGCATTAATGCTAAAGAAAGCTGCAACGTAGTCAATAACCTGTGGAGAGGCAGAAGCATGTTTAATAAACTGTAGTTGTACCATTCATTATGTTAGAATTGATGCATAAGCTAAAATTAGCCAATATGCTAATGTTAGCTTAAATGCTGGCAGTAGCATGTGGAGCAACACGACCATGTTGTTTTAATTTTACTACTCTATTCAGTATACTAAACATGTCTAATTAATGAGAAATTAGGTAAAAGCTAACTTTAGGTAAAAGTGCTAGTGCACTAGTCATAGACAGTGAAATGCTAACTTTTGTACAAATGCTAATGACCTGCCTTGCTGAGCATCACCGCTCTTTTCCTACGAATCCTCTTCTGCTCTCTCTGTCAGGTTTGTGATCTGTAGCATCGCAGGCGCTGCGTCTGTGCCGCTGGTTCCTTAAAGGAGCAGCGACGTTATTTTCTGTCCATAGACTTTTAATCAACTATTTATTCTTATTTATGTCAGATTTTAACATGGGGGACATATGTGTAATGGTTATAGTCTTGAATCAGTAGTATAATGCTGAAAACACAAGCAGTTGTAAATACCAGTAAACCCTACAGTGCAGTCCTGGGGAGCTGCAGTTCCAGACACTGTGTTCTTCTGTTGCTATGGTAATTAATCCCCTGCAGCTGTGAGAGCCAAAGAGCGGGAAAATCCTCTTCAGACACAGTTTCTATACTTGGGAGACACCAGGCGTCAGTCTGAAGGACCCTGACAAAAAGCATAAGCCCTAGCAAATTTTTGTAAACATTGTACATGAGCATGCATGTGTATCTATGTTATGACCAACTTTCAGACCAATAGGGCGATATTTATGCCTGTGAGGGGGATTTAAAAAGGGTTTTTGAGTCAGCCATAAACAGTCCTGTGTGTGTGTTTCATAGAGAAAGATTACTGATTCTGTGAGACACAAAATCTCAAATTTTTCGTTTTTATTAATTTATGTAATCATTTTAACTCCGATCCCCAATAAAAATAATAGCAATAATGCCGGCCTCGAGCCGCACGATTTGATACCACTTTTGTGGGTGGGCACGCAGCGGTACGAGCCGCATTAACGGTGATGGAAGAATAATAAATAATAAAGAGGCGTTCTATTGGGTGTAGAACAATAGGTGCCTGCCATGCAATGCATGGAGGCAGTACTGACTTGCTTCGCAAGTCAGTACTGCTCTCCTTATGCATTGCTATGGCATGCCCCTAACTAAAGCAAATACAGAGATATAAACTGGTACGGCAAGACATTTCGATCAAAACTTAATACAGAGGACTGTATGGCAAGAATAAACAGACACTATTTCCAGATAAAAGGTAAAATAATATTGTTGAAGTGCCATGGGTTTGTTGAGACCATATCTAGTACTGAGAATAAATATATCTTACAGACCATAACAGTAAAGAACTGATCACTTATTTATGTTTTTAATTAGATTTGATATATTTATTTCTTCAATATTATTTTTCATGTCAGTGTTAATGTCATGAGGCTGATGACTCCATGACACTTTCAATGGACTATTCCCATGGCGTTTTTGTTCTCTGGGAAATTATTTTTGATGATAAATACAGAAACCAGCATAAAAATCAAAACATCTACAATAGTGATAGTAATATTAATAATAAAATAATAGTCAGTGCAAAGTAGAGTACAAATTCTTTGGTGGGGAGCGGTGAGGGACCTGGATAAAGGCTAGGGGGGCTCTGGCCCAAAGAAGGTTGAGAAACACTGATCTAATGAGATGCAACAAAAACTATGTGATGTTTTAAGCTGCTTAAACTTTGACACTTAAACTTGAGGCCTGCAGAACATTTGGGTAATTTTTTGTTCTTCAGAAGTTTCTTCTGAAATGTTCCAGTTATTATTACAATTATTATTATCAATACCACTACCTTTTTAAATTTTTTTTTTTACTTTTTATTTTTTTAAATTTACTTTATATCTTAGTGATATCACTATTATCACTACCTATTTTTGTTTTTAATTTTTACTATTTTTAAAATATTTATTATGCTTATTTTTACTACTACTACTATTTCTACCTACTAGAACTACGATCATAACTAAGCTGAATCTCTCTAGTTCAGCTCCCTGTGAGGATCAGTGAGCTGGTTAGCAGGACAGACAGACAGACAGACAGAGAGAGGATGATCAGAGCCATGCAGACCTGTTCTCTTAGAGGCGGGGATCAGCCCGGGGTCGGGGTCTAGCTGTGTACCTGAGACTCCGCTTGGTGGAGGATGGAGAGGAGGCGGCATGTACGACACGGGAGATCCTGGCCCGCCATGCTGGAAAGGCGCTCCGGAGGACGGCGGAGCGGAGAAGGAAGACGAGGAGGGAAAGAAAGGAGGGCGAGAGGGAGGAGAGGAGGACAGGATGTGGCCGGCAGGAGGCTGTCCCGGATAGAGAGGAGGCGGGACGGGCTGGGTGTACTGAGAGAGGAAGCCGGGAGGTTGAGGAGGGGAGGAGGGCTCAGCAGGAGGACTGTGAGGAGGAGGAGCGGTAGAAGAGTACTGAAGAGGCTGATAGATGGAAGCCCCCCCAGCTCCAGGCGGGTACTGGTTGACCTGGGGGTAGGCTGGGAGGCACACGGGAAGTTCTGTTAGTGGAAAAACCTGCTGCAGGTCAACAAAACAGCTGCGACATGCAACAAGATGGCTTCACCACATGCTCTATGTGTAGCTAGAGAGGAGTCAATGAGCAGAGAGCTGAGAGCTCACACGGACAAGTCAAAGACATTCAAGAGTCAGACGTTAGAATCTAACATTTCCACAGACAAATGTTGTTCTAGAGAGCAGAGCTGAAGGCGTTCACTGGAAATGACATGTCAGAGAAAGTTGCTAGTTGGACTGGAGACTCAACCCCCTTTTTCTTTTCTTTTTTTAAAAAAAAAAAGACAAATCTCACTTTTTGGAAATATTTCTGTGGATGCTCTGGATTAAAAATGCTGCCAACTGTCACTTCCATGAAAGAAAACTGTTTTAGAAACACAGCTAGCAGGATACAGACAGGAAGTCAGTTCAGCAGGTGACAGCTGAGCAGATAACCTGAATATTAGTTTGTATATATGTAAGAATTCATGGCAAAAAAAAGCATAATATTTTACGCAAACACCTGAAATCTAGTGGTGGGCACACTGCTGCTAATAGTGGAGCTAAATTTTAGTAAAAGCTTAGCGCTTTTGCTAACATTGAAAAAAAAAAAGTTTAATTAGAGCTTCTGCTAAATGTCGTGTTTTTTTTTTTTACCACTTTAACATTAGCTTCTGCTAAATATCATGTTGGTTTAATAGCATTACTGGAACTCTAATATCAGTTAGAGTTAGCAGGTTAAGACCACATGAAATTCCTTGTAAGTAAAACTACATGACCAATAAGTTTATTTTGGATTACTTCTTTCGTGTTAATGTTTTAGCTAGCGGTGCCCACCACTGCCTGGCTCTGATAGCGAGCTGTCAGAATACCCAGTGTCTCATAGTGTAAGGAGCTACATCGGTTCAAGACCTCAGAAGCGATGATTTGGTCATATTAAGCCTGATTAGTAGAGATGTGCCGATCAGGTTTTTTCCTGCCAATACCGATTCCGATCACCGATGAGGGCCGATCACCGATACCGATCATTGATACCGATCACATTATTATTATTTTTTTAATCATAAACTCTACCGGTTACATTATGTGGAAAAAGGAACCATGAATTCACCTTAATTTAGACAAAAAATTGTTTTTCATAACTTTTTCCAAGAAAAAAACTAAACAGGCATTGTGCAAATTGTACTGCTATCAATAATACTATCTTTAACAGACTGATAACATATGAAGGCTCTGAAGAGGCTAAATAATGCAAAGAGCCAAAATAAAACCTCTCAACATTGCCAAAAAATTCAAGTATAAAACTTAACATTCAAAGGCAAATACAGGATCCATTACAATAAACAATCCTGAGTTACTGATGAAAACTTCCTGATAGCATGGGGGCTAGCTGATTACTGCTAGTTCTGAGTGGCTGTTTTTGACTGAGCGGAGTAATTATGCAGAACAGGGAGATCAATTATTTTTTCTTAGATTATCATGTTAGGACAGCGAAAGTTTTAATACGTATGTGAAATGTATTTTTTTAAGTTAGATACTGCAGCTTTAAGCAGAGGTTCGGTGTGAGAGTCACTACCAGGTGGAGCAGAAGCGGCGCTCTGTCTGTGAAATATTACTACCTGTAGTGCGTAGCAGCGGTTCAACAGAGAGAGCAGAACCAGCGTCTTACATCGCAGCTCGAAGACTTAAATAATTTTGCGGGTTATTTGTTTAGCTTTCTGACCGTCATGCTAATAATAAGGGTGAGTGTTTGTAGCTGTGTGCTGCTTTACCTGCTATCTGATCCTCCATATGTCTTTTTTACTACAGTGAGCCTCGATGTAGCCAAACTCCGTCAAGTATGGCATTGTTTTTATGTCGTATTAGCTTTGTTGTGTTGATGCATTTTGACCTGCTTCAATTTTCCGCCGCAACACACAAACTTCCCCAGTCACTCAGTGCGTTATAGTTCCACATCGCTTAGGATTTGTTGCTGCGCGTTTGCGCAGAGTGAAGGAAAGAGGAGACCAGCTGCACAGACAGGCTGCGAAATGAGATGCAGGTGATCGGTTTGTGTGATCGGCAACAAGAGACCCTGATCGGCGATCACCAATCATACACTTTTTCATGGAAATCGGCCGATTATGATCGGTGGCCGATCGATCGGCACACCTCTACTGATTAGTGTATCTGGGCAACACAGGAGCTTCGTTTATAAGTTCTGCAACTTTGACTGGATAATACACATCATCTATCTGGCTTCTAAAACAGTAAGACATGGAAACTCACGTTCACATTAACAGCTTCATTACACCTGAAGACCAATAACACACCCGCAGTCCCACTTACGCTGGTACTGATGAGAGTACATGTAGCCAGGAGTGGAGGAGGCCGAAGGGGCAGCTGGTGTGCTGGAGGCTGGCAGGCCGTACATCGGGTTTGGAGGCTCCACCTGAAAGATTGAAGCAAATGCAGCGAAACTAATAGCAACAGAAAGAGGGCGAGCTAATTATCTGCTAAAGTTGCTTCCACAAAAAGCCATTCAGCTACAGGTTTCGATTCATTATCAAAGGATGGCAAGTATTTACATGCGTGAAGAAAAATGCAAGTCATGCAGTGAAATAATCCAACCAAAGACACGAAATGCATCAGAGCATCAGAAAAAAAAGGGAAACAGTTGACAGGAAGTGACTACAGAAGAGGCCATCACCGTAACAAAACAATAAGTTTGGACATGGAGCATTGGTCCAACAAATAAAAGCCAGATTTTTATTTTTTTTTTTTAAACAAGATGCATGTCAAGTCAGGGATGGAGGATTGTGTACCTGCTGGTCTGGGGTGCTGCCTACATGAGAAAGAGGAGGAAGAGGGACATTTGGGAAGGCTGTGGGAGTTTGGTTACTCCAGGAGGTGACGGTGGAGGCAGCCCTCACCTGAAGCAAACAGAGACACAGGGTGATGCCACAGAGGAGGGATGACCACAGCATGGGACAGAGGGAGAGGAGCACCACCACGAGAACACCACTATGAAGACGAGTTAAAGGGAAAGCTACACTTTTTGAAAAAGGGATGACGAACCGATGAGCAGTCGGCGTGAGCTGGGTGATTCTTCTTATTTAAAGCGGCAGTAACATGTGTTTTTAAGGCACATGTTGTCATTTTATAGCACAATCATGTCACCTTCAGACGTTATAAAAATTATATATGCTAATATGACTTCAAAGAAATTTGACTTTGTAACTTAACGCCTAGAAATTGGGTCTCTGTCTCTTTAAAAACTCCTGCTCTCTCTGAAACTCCTCCTTCAGGAGGTCATCACAACATGGCTCCTCTATTAACCCCTTAGCAACCATTTTACCAGTGTTGCACTGAGAAGCAGCTCATACAATTAGTTCAGCAGATGCTCAGTTCCACCAGGTGTTTGCTAATTTCTGCTGGCTAGTTTGAAGGAGCTGAGAGGGGGAGTCAAGGAGGAAGGCAACTTGGAGGAAGCTTGGAAACTGAAGGTCTGAGGAGGCACTAGGTCCACCCAAGTGTTTTCCACAACTGAATGGTTGTCATGGAGAATAAAGGATTTATCAATCATCAGAAAAGAATCAAAGCAACTCCAATCAGGTTTTTCATGTGGGAATAACATCATAAAATAATGTAAAGCTAAAAAAAAGTTGATTTTACACAATACTGCCCCTCTAAATCATGACATGCAAAAAAACCCTTCACCCTTTGACGAGTTCGTCAGGAGAACATACCGGCTGGTAATACTGAGGCTGAGATGGGGCAGAAGCAGGCATAGGGCCTGGTGCTGGAGCTCCTGCAGCAGGTTGAGGGACCAACGCCGGCTGGACCTGGGGGAACGAATGCTGGGGGAGAGCCGGGCGGCCGGGCAGCTGAGATGCAGCTCTGTGGGTTTGTGCTGGCGCTGCTTGCTGTCCTAAAGCCCGGATGAGACGGTCCCGAAGCTGCTGCACTGCAACCTGGACGGACGGAGATCAAACTCAGACCCAACACTCACATGGCCAGGCTTAGGTCCTGCTCGAACCCTTATGTACACTTTGACTGAGTACACACTTCATAAAAGGGCGTACGGTGTAATTGTCTTAATTAATTCACCAATTACTGCATACAAAACAAACATTACAGATTAACAAACAAACTCAAGTGAATTTAGGTTTAACTAAATGAAATGGTAAATGGACTGAACTTATATAGCGCTTTTCCAATCATTTTGACCACTCAAAGTGGTCAAAATGAATGGGTGAATGTGACTGGAGTCACATTCACCCATTCACACTCACACATTTATACACCGATACGCAGATCAGTAGGTGCCTTGCCCAAGGGCACATTGACACGTGGCAGACGGAAGCTGGAATCGAACCTACAACCTTCTGATCACAAGACGACTACTCTACCCACACAGTCGCCCCACGGACCATGATATCAGCGGTGCTGCACACCTGGTTGGTGTTGTCGGGCAGGTATGTGATGGCCGTGGACAGACCGCCCTGAGAGGCCAGCAGGCTGGCGTACTGACTCATCTTCTCAGCCAGCAGGATGCCGATCGCTTTAGGTCCGGACTGCTGGGTCAGCTCCACCGCCCGACGCAGCACCACCACCTTCTCCACCAGGTCCTGAGGCAAACGAGGGTGGAAAAGGATGGAATAATCTAGATAAAAAGTGCTCAGGGTCCATCTATATTTCGATTTTTATGTTTTTCTAAAGCTTTCTAGACACGAAAACCATAGATTATGTTATCAAAGTTTAAAATGTTTTTATTATCTTAATGTTTGACACAGGCATGCCAAAGATGCCGTTGTTTTGTTAAGGCATATTGAAACTGAAGGGTGTCTCGTGTTATTGAGTTTTTTTGAGGTCTCAACAAACTAAAAACCTCATACTTTGCATAATTTTTTTTTTAATATTTCAATTGAATTAAAAATGGGCAACACCAAAAAGCTTAACAGCGCCCCCCAAAATTTATTCAGGCCAGTCAGTGTATGACAGACACTGGAAATGAGTAACGGACAAAAAGAAAACGACTGTTCACATCAGGGACTAAAACCAACAGGAACTTTATCGTTTATCATTTATTATGAAAAAAAAACTCAAGAAATCTGATTTATCGATTGCCTTGATACATTTCTGATGTTGATGTTAAATTTAACTAAATAAAAATAAAACTAACAGTTTGGTCTGAAATGTTATTTTTGTTATTTTCTCCACTTTTTGTTTCATGAAAGAATCAATAAATATCCGTAAACTCAAATATGATTAAATACAATTACTGTCTGCAGTCTGGTAATATAAACTAGTTTTTTACTTAAGTGGTCTCCTGAAGAAGCATATCTAAGAACAATAAGTGTGTTTGTGGTGCTATAAATGCTGTGCCATGCAGTCACTGTACTGCAAAACTATTTATTACCTAAAGAATAAATCATTTTCTTTTACCAAAAATAGTACCTCAAAATATTGCGATAAAATTCACAGTCCATATCGCCCACCCCTAAAGGGAGTCAGCCATTTTGAAGCCTCCTCATTCAGGAGGCGTACGCTAAGAAGAAACCCACAAACCTGCAGGGAAAGAGGGCAGTTTCCATCCTGAGCTCTGCTCCAGCAGGACACCAGTTTCTCCACGTTTCCCGCACAGATGTAGGACAGACAGGCCTGAGACTGGAGCTGCGGGTCCTCTGCTGCCTCCAGTCTGCTGCCGAGAAGGTCTGACAAACGGAGGCGTAAAAGATGGTAAAGGTAAAGGTGGTAAAACTGGGATAAGTTCAGAACAAGAACAGGCGCGCGACGCCTCACCGCAGAGGGAAGAGAACTCCTCGGGCCGAGCGTAGGTCATGACGGCAGCCATGGCCTCCCTCCAGTTCTCCAGATCGCACGTCTTCAGGATGTCGTGCCAGTCTTTCATGACCACGGCGCTGATCAGCTGCGGGACAGACGCGCACTTCCATCATAAATAATAGACTCTCTTTAATAAGCAAACTCTCACAGCAGCGTTTTTTTCCCCCCAGAAGTCACCTTGGTGATCTTGCTGTTTGCTTTGGTGAAATACTTCCTCTGGGTTTTCTCCAAGAGGTCGGCTCCTCCGGCAATTGCTAGGATGATGCTGTCTGCCATACGGTTGTCGTGGAGACAGAGCTCCACGGCGCCCTGAAAGTCTCCAGTCAGCAGGGCCTGAGTGATCAGCCCGTCCACATCTAATGAAAAGAAAGAAAAAAAAAAGTGACATTTTTATTTTAATAGTAATATTTAAAAAATAATCTGCTATGGAAAATCTGCATAAAAATTAAAGTTCTGGTCTGATCAATCTTTAAAAATGGACCAAACGTTATTTCCCCAACAATTAAAGTCAAATTTGTTCTAATAAAAAAAAAAAAAACGTTTAATTTGAGCTTCTGCTAAATACTATAGTGATTAGCATTTCAATTAGTGGGACTATTGAAATTAATTGTATGTAAAATAGTTGACCAGTAAATTTGATTTGGATTAGTGCTTCCGGGTTAGCACAGCTAACCTTTTAGCTAGCACTGCCCACTGCTGACAGAGCTGTCAGAAGTGTATTGTGTACGGCCTCAGCATTTCTGAGGCTTCATCAGAAATGAAAGCCTCAGAAATGCTGATTCTAAATATGTTGTCATGAAAAAGAAAAGAAGCTTCATTTGACAAAAATATTCCAACACAGTTTTATAGAATCTCTCTCTCTCTCTCTCTGAGCCGGCGTGGCGGTACCTTTACTGACGCTGAGATGGACTCCTCCTGAAGGAGTGGGAACTGGAGGGGGGATCTCTGCTGGCGTTTCCACAGGACTGCTCTCCTCCACTTCCACCTGGGCAGTCAGGTCCTGAAGCATAAAACGAAATGTTTTCTACACAAAACCAAAAGCTGCAGAATAACTTCAAATCATTAAAAAAAGACAGAGAGAGAACATGGTTTAATGCAAGGAGTACAGCAAAAGGCTCGATTTAGTGGTCCAACACATTTGAATCCAAAACGATGCCACCAGAGAGGCTGACAGACGCACTTTTCACACTGTGAATGGAAAATAATTTACTTCAGGACCAAACTGGAATTTTAGTTATTGGTAAAGACAATTAAGATGAATCTAACGTCACAACTTCCACAAATAGCAAATCAAAATTCTCAATAGTGAGAAATTTTCACAAACCACTTGGAAAACATAAAGAACGCAGTTAATGACCACTGCCCACGGTTGACCACTCATCTTTCACTTCATAGGAGAGACGTCCACATCCTAAAATTAACTTCCTTCTCATACTTCTTAAAAGACAAAACAAAAACATATTTCAGATTTTTGTGTTTTTATAGTCATAGTCTTGTTTCCTTACTTCCCATCAGTTTGTCTTTCTCTATTACCATCTGACTGTTTCCTTTTTGTGAGTTTTATCTTTACTTGTAATGCGTTTTCTGTCCATCGGCCCATTTTAAACCTCTGCAACGCATTTTGCATCACAATCTTTTACATAAAAATGGTTCTGCAACAGATCTGATTGGAAATAACAGGCGTTATAAATCACAACAAGCGAACAGAGACGTCTTCTGTGATATTTTCAGAACTCAGAAAGTCTAACATGACGTCATGTTGGATGTGCAATTCTTGCACTGCACAAACCCCCCCTCAGGTTTCATGGTTTTCAATGGGAACACTGCTTTGTTTGGCTAAAAAGCCCAACACACTTAGGGTTTTGTTTTTTGAGACTTACTTGCAAGCCAAGAACATTTAGGGAAGTTCTTATAACTTAAAAAATGCAACCGAGTTCAAAAATGCAACCGAGTTCAAATGGAATTTTTTTGTGATGCCGTTTCAACGGGAGTTATTCAACATGAACGCAGCATCTTCACTTGAATGAACCCACATTAATTTGACTGACAGATATTCTCATTGATTAAGCTCCTCTCTGTGGCTCCTAATAGAGAATCACCAGCGGTATGCAGCAACCTGAACCACTGGCACCGAGGACGGGCAGTGAGACTAAACCTGCATGAACTTGGAAACAATAAACCTTTTCTCCCAGAGCAATTGCATTAAAATCACCTGGATGAGCCTGTGTTTAGTTGTGCAGTGATATTATATGCAGCTTAAGAGTAATTCTCATCAAACTTTACCTCATTCAGAGGAATCTCCTCCTCTTCCTCCTCTTTCTCCTCCTCCTCCTCACCCTCCTCTTCCTCCTCCACCATGTTGGTGTCCAGTTCGCTGTCAGGACCATCTTCTGATTCTGCCGGCTCCTCGCTGTCCGGGTCAGGAGTGGAGTTCAGCTGGAGTGCGGCTGCAGGCTGGAGGTTTGAGGCGGCGATCAGGTCGAACGCTGCCTCTGGAGTGTCAGCAGGGGGCGCCAGGCTGAGGTCTGCTGAAGGCAGCGGTGAGGCGGAGGGGGACAAGTCCGGCTGTAGAGCCAAAAGACAAGTTCAGGACGAGATGGAGGATTTAAAAATATATATATATGATGGATGAAACGATGGACAGACATACAAACAGACAAAAGGGTTGGATGACAGGTGCAAAAAAAATGGTGGATGGATGGATCCAACTATTTCCACATAAATGGAAAGAAGACTGGAAATAAAACAAAACTCCCCATATTTATTCCTTACCAGAATTTTCTTGCTACTTGAAAGTGACTTTAAAAAAACAAACAAACCTCTTAGCTGTCTTTGCCTGCCACAGATGGCATGAATGGAAAGATGGCTCACTCTGCTTAAGAAATAAACATTTTCTCTGCTCTTCATGGCCGCTTCAAAACTAAATGTTGATTTATATATTAATCATTTGGTGCAAATGTGATTTTACGACTGGGAAGTTAGTTAAATGGGATTTTATTTCATCTCATACTAGTTGAACTTCTCCTTCGCTCTTTTCTTCACTCCAACTGAGTGAAAATCCTGAAGCTACAAAAACAGGAGAGGAAACCTTGCAACACTTCCTTATTGCACAACATGAAAAACCCACAGCCTCAAGCCTGAAGACACACAGCTGTCATCATAATAATAATAACGACAGTTATTATCTTTAGTAGAAAATAAATGTCAATAAAGTTATTAAATTAGCACAACGCATCTCCTAAAAATCCTAAAAAATTCCCTTAACATATACAAGTTAAGCGTTTCAGCTTACCGGAGGAACGTTAGCAGGTTTCTCCTCTAAAGCTGCTGAAATCTGTAAACATCACAAACACATTTATCACAAGACACCAAGTCGAAAAGAAAAGTTTGAGCTAAAGCCAGGCTATGTGAATGCAGTCACCTTGGAGGCGACCTCCTCTTTGTTGTAGCCCAGGAGCTCCAGGTACTTGCTGCGAATGTCGCTCTCGAAATTCACCTAGCAACCAAAAATCATTTAAAAAAGAAAAAAACAAATGTGTTTTACTCGAAACTCTTCTTTGAAACAGATTGACTCTCCTACCTTCAGGAAGGACCAGATTGTTCTGTCAAACTCGTTCTCAGCCGAGCTGATCTTCTCCTGGCAGAAGTCCACAAAGCCGCCTGAGCTCAGCGTGGCCTGCAGCCGGTCGGAGCGCTCCAAAAAGGCCGTTTCCGTGACGACCTGACTGATGTGAACAACGTGGGATGTGGGCTGCTGGGGCTGCGGAGGCTTCGCGTTCTCCAACGACACCAGCTTCCCTCCGAACTACGAGAAAAAACAAAACAAAAAAACAAAAAACTGCGTAAACGATGCTGGTTTCTACTCAAAAAACCGGAGCAAAGCTTCACTGACTCACAGCGAAGGAGGCTCCCACTGGTCTGCGGATCCACTTGGGGGGCTTTTTCAGGGGGTTGACTGTAGCTGGAGCGGCGGGGGTCTGCGGCAGCTGCAGCGGAGGCAGCGGCTGCCCCGTCCCAAACGGGTCCAGGTTGCCAAAGGAGTTGCTGATCTGAAACAGAGCCAAAAGTAATACACACTGAAAACCTCACTAAATCTTGCAGCACGAAGCAGAAATGATTACAGATGCAGAAGCAGTCACACTTTTCGCAGTTAGAGGCCCAAGTGGCTAACATTTTACCGTGATTTAATGTGTCAATTTAAAAGTGATCGAGTTTCTTTTAATTTTTCATGCGACACATTGTTAAATTGCAACAGATTTAATAGTGAAGCCCTCACCTGATCGGCGTGCCTCTGGCTCTGCGCCTGGCTGCTGCCTCCCATGATGGAGTAAATGTCGATGTGGCCGTCGAAGCCTGCGGCCGACAGCACCGCCGGGTTCCTGGGGCACCACTGGATGTCAAAGCACCACTGGCTGCTGGTGGGCAGCTCGTACAGAACCTGGAGGTTTGAGCCAATTGTTCCCTCATGAACCAAATGCTGAGAAGGTGCAGAACATTCAGACGAACCGGCGAGACAGAGGGTGGGGAAGCGTTACCTCTGCTGTGTTGGGGTTCCAGCACAGGATGCGGCTGTCCTTCCCGCAGCTCAGGAGCAGCTCCGGATCGGCCAAGCTCCAGGCGATAGCCAGGACCCCTCTGCACAAAACGGAGCAGCACCTTTAGATCAACTGGGTTGGGAGTACACTCTAAGAGACTGAAAGGTTTTCACAGCCACTCAGCTCCTTCAGACTAGCCAGCAGCAATTAGCAAACACCTGGTGGAACTGCTGAGCTCATTATAGGAGCTACTTCAAAGTAACGCTGGTATAAACGTCATTAAGGAGTTAATGGAGCCATGCTGCAAAGACTTCCTTCGCAGCATGGCGAAGGCAGAGTTTCAGAAAGAGTAGGAGCTTCTTAAAGAGACAGAGGCCCAATTTCAAGGTATTAAATTTCAAAGTCAAATTTCTTTTAATAAGTCATATTCGATAAAAATAGCATTTTTATAACAACTGAAGGTAGCATAGTTACTTCACGGTGCTATAAAATGCTTGGAAATTACATGATACTGCCCCTTGAAGGTGATATGTTTTTGTGTAATGAGACAGAAATATCACAGAAATGTTAACACCCTGCATCAAGGTGAGCATAATTATTATTTTTTCTTTAGAGCGAAACAGGAGATTTAACCGACTCTGAATCGCCAAAAATGACCAAAAGTCTCTCAGCGACACACAACACTCATTATAGATTTTATTTACCTTAACGTTATGAAAGCCTAAATATAAAGACTCTTGAATGAAGCCTGCCAGAGGAAGGGAGCAGAAGTTTTTACCGCGTGTGGTGCTCTAAAATCTTGAGAGGAGAGGAAGCGAATCGCAAGTCCCACATCTGGATGACCGGCAGCCGGTCGTCTTCTGAGGCCAGGACCAGCTGAGTGGCCACTTCGGGGTTCCAGGCCAGCCCAGAGCAATGCATCTGGAGGCAGACACATGGAGCACAGCGCCAGGGTGAGACACGTTCCACCACACGGCTGAAACCAACGGTCATTTTAATAATCGATTGTTCTTACGATTAAGCAATTAATCGTGAGAACAACTGCCTTTTTGATACAATATAGGAAGTATATTAAACAATGCAAATAAACTAATTATTCAATTCCTTTTTAAGTAAGATTTTATTGCCTAAAACGCAATAGCATACAGTTCTTTTAGTAAATTTAAAATTGAAACTAAACCACTGGAGGAGTTTTGGCTAAAACTTATTTACACACAAAGGTGTTTTTTTTATTTTTTATTTTAAATACAATATATTTTATACAGTTTCGGGTCTGGGTGTGTTAGTTTTGTTTAAATAAATGGCCTCTACTGGGTCTCTGTACTCCAGGTGACAATTAATTGATTACTACATTAGTTGTCGATTTATTTCAATAATCGATTCATCACAATTAATCGTTTCAGCCCCACTCTGTGATGTTCTGCGCACGCTTGGCTGTGGACCTACTCTGTTGCTGTGGTCGCTGACTTTGATAATGAGGTCGTTCTTCCGCAGGTCCCACACCGAGGCCCTGCCGCTCGGGCAGGCCGAGGCCAGGATGTGCTGGACCTGTTTGTTCCACGCCACGCAACTGATGTCCTCCTGCGGCTTTAAGAGAGAGAGAGAGAGAGAGAGAGAGAGAGAGAGAAAGAGAGAAAAAAAACCCAATATATTTTAATACATCCCAGAAAAACTGATCTCATTCAAGCATTCCATAGAATGAATGTCAGCAGATTCAACATAGACAAATATGGAGAGTGAAGTGTGCCAAATTACCAAAAATAAAATAACTTTTGAAATAGCTTGAATGTGTCATTAGTTTTTTGCAGTATAAAAAAATACAGAAATAATTTAATAAATATAGAATTCATTATATGTGTCTCATATGAATTCATTGATTTCATTTTAAAGACTAGATGTTATTATTTCATGATTTAATAAATTATTCCATGCTCCTATGAATTGTCGTGAATTAATTTAAACTGTTAACTTTACCCATCAACCTTAATAGGAGGGATTAAAGCAAGATCCTCATTGGCTGCTTAAAACATGAAATTAATTCATGATGTGCTTCAGCACAGAAACATGAAATAATATAAATCGAGTTTTTAAAATGAATACATTTATTTGAGGAACAAATAAACAAATCTATATTTAATAAGTTAGTTCTTTTTTTTTCATTTCCAGTTTTATCAAATTAATGACAATTTAACAAAGTTATTTATTTATTCTAATTTGGCACTCAATAATGTTTGAAGGTAATCTCAAGGTTAAGCCTGGCATTTTTTCAACTTGTGTTAAAGCAATTTTTAACTTGGTAATCACATTTTAGGTGAGTTAGGTATCAATAAAAACTAAAAATGCTGCAAGCAGCATAAAGGTACCTGTGCTTTAGGTCCTGGTGTCATGGGAGAGCCAAAATTATTCATGTCCCAGATGTAAATTTCTGACTCATTCCCACCAGATGCAACCAAGTTTGACTGGGGGGAAAAGGAGAAAATGGTCAGTATAAAAATCACCTTGAAAAATATTCATACCCCTTAAATGTCCTCAATGGTTTTCAGGTCAAAATCTTAGGTGTTTCAGTGAGATTTTTATGTGACACAAAGCAGCGTCCAACTAAGAAAGTGGTTTTCAAAAATAGCTCAAAACTAAAACTAAAAAATGTGGCGTGCATTTTATTATTTATTATTTTGAGACCATTATCAAGTAAAACATTGATATGGATTGAATAATGCAAGTTTGGCCTCTCAAAGTCTAGTAAACTTTAATATTGTTCAGAACACTCCACACTGAAACTGGAAGATGTTTTAAAATATCCAAAATCAAACATGACAACCAAAAATAATAAATAATACGGAAATAAAAGAACAACTAAAACTGTAAATAAAATATATTATGAATGGTTAATCATCAAAATGGAAACTAATGAGCTCATTTTAATTCATCATGTGATTAATTGATCAACAGCTTATTGCGACAGTTTTAGCAAGTTCTCACTTAAAATGTCAAAAACTAACAATAATAACAATAATAATAATAATAATAATAATAATAATAATAATAATAATAATAATAATACTGAATAAGGTTAATGTCTTCTCATTCCTACTTCTTTATAATTCAAAAAATACTTTATTGATCCCAAAGGGAAATTAAATGTTGCTGTCGCTCAAATTAATTCAAAATTCTTCTAAGATTTATTGTAGCTGGTGACGGCTGTGGGAAGGAAAGATGTCCTGTAGCAGTCTATACTACAGCGAACTTGAAGAAGCCTCTGACTAAAGACACTGTTTTTCTAAGACAGACTGTCTCCTGAAGAGAATGACCGGGGCTGTCTAATAATTATCTTGATTTTATATTTAAAAAAGTAACGTGAAAAAGATTAAAAAGCATGAATATTTTTTTCATTGTAGCTAAAAGGCAAATAATTTAGAAAAACAATTCTCGGGGCCGGACGGCTACATACTTGGAAATGGTTGACGTCGAGGGCCCTCACTGGCCCCGTGTGCTTGAAGCTCTCGGCTACGATGACGTCGCTCTCTCCGGCCATGATCTTGGCGGCGTCGTACAGGATGACATTGCCGTTCTCCCCGCCGGCTATCAGCACGCCGGACGGGTGGCCCTGGGCGTCCATGCCGTAGGGGCCCCACACCAGTTTATGATATCTGTGGGAAGCAAAATAAAAAAGAAAAAAAGGTGAACATATGAGAAGAGAAAGGGCAGAACACACACACACACACACACACACAGGAGAATTCAGCTAACAGTGACGGTGCAGAGAAACTCTTCTCCACCTGTGAGCAGAGGAGAGGCTGCCGCACGACTTCATGTCCAGAGACGGATCAGCCAGGTCCAACTCGAAGAGCTCCAGAGAGGCATTGGTGCTGAAGGAAGCGTCCAGCTGCTGGGCGGACGTTCCTGCACAGACAGAACCGGAAAAATACAGCATTTCAGTGGACGGGTCTTCCTTTCCTTATAGCGATAAAACCACAGAAGCAGGACATTTACACAAACCATGGCAACCGAGACACCAAGATTCATTTATATTCAAGAACAACTTTAATTAGCTAGATTTCTTGAGAAATCAGATGGTGTCAAAAGGTAATAATAATAAAGTTAATTCCCTTTATTGTTTGACACAAACCTGTTGCTAGGTAGATCGGGTGATGCTGAGCAGGACTCCAGCTCTGGATGGCTGTGCGGTTGATCTCTTTAAGTTTCATCCTGGATGAAAAAACAAACAAAAGCTTTTATTTTTAAAATATCAGAATATGTATATAACATAATATTTTTGTAATTTTAACATCCATCCATTTTCTTGACACCCTTGTCCCTCAGTGGGGTCGGGAGGGTTGCTGGTGCCCATCCCCAGCTAATGTTCCGGGCGAGAGGCGGGGTCACCCTGGACACCCTGCGACAGACTGTGTTGCCAGTCTGTCGCAGGGCAACACAGAGACACACAGGACAAACAACCATGCACACACACACTCACACCTAGGGCCAATTTAGAGAGACCAATTAACCTGACAGTCATGTTTTTGGACTGTGGGAGGAAACCGGAGTACCTGGAGAAAACCCACCATGCACAGGGAGAACATGCAAACTCCATGCAGAAGGACTGGGAATCGAACCCAGAACCTTCTTGCTGCAAGGCAACAGCTCTACCAACTGCGCCACTGTGCAGCCCTGTAATTTTAACATATTAAATACAATGTTACTCAGTACTTGAGATTTTTTTTTTTATGTTACACTGTTTTTTCTTTACTCTTACTTGAGTCATTTCTTGGATGGATACTTGTTACTTTTACTTCAGTAGAAATATGTTCATTTCAAATATGCTACTAGAGTGCACATTTTTGGCTAGTGTATCACTTCATTTAATCACATTATACATTGTTTTCACGAAAATCTGTGTAAATCTGTGTAAAGTCTACAGAACATTTTAAAGTCAAGGTGAATAACTATTGTAGATTAACAGACTGTAACGCTGCTGTTCAAAGTTAATCATTCTAGAAGCAGAACAGATGCAACAGGTTGAACATGGGATCATTTTAGCTCTTCCAAATCCCAATGAAGTACACAGATGTAACAAAAGGAGAGTGACAGTGTGAATATTTTCAGAAACAATAATAAACACTGAAAAGTTTTAAATGGACCAGTTTTAATGGTTCATGCCTGCGCTCAACGCATTTCCTGCTGTACGAACTTGTTTATATTGATCTGCTTCACCGACTTCACAGAATCTGATCAGATTCGCCTGTTCTTAAAGAGAGATTAACCTGGCAGGGCTTCAATGACACTTTAGAAATATATGGCATGTTTTTTACAGTTCAGTCTGATTCTATGACAGCTTAGTTACAGAATAACAGACCCAGACCTCGTTTTCACCTGGCTTCTGTCATTCATATTAAGTGACAGCAGGGGAATTTCACAGAAATGCGGATTTCTCTCAAGAAATTAAGAATATGACTTGATTTTGCAAGGGAAAAACACCCGAGCTAGCAGGAAGCTAACAGCTGATGCAGGATAACAAAAAAGCTTAAAAGAGTGAGTTAATCATTCTAGAAGCAGAACATTACTGCTGAAACACAGTCCATGTGTTACTGTCAACTCCACAAGCTATCCGGGAGAGCGTTACCTGTTCTGGTAAAGGACATGTTGTTTTCAGTTAGTACCGTACTAGCTACATATGCAATGAAAGACAGTAACAGACCCAAACACACACACACACGCAGAGATCTTATTACTTCTCTAAAGCGGCTTACCTTCTCTTCTGAACCGCTCCTCACATGAACGCAACAACAAAACAAACACACACAACCTCCGGCCTGAAGAAGTTCCCGTTTCGATTCTGCTCCGATGAATAACTGGTGTGTAGGCAGAGGAACGGGCTACCGGGTCCCGGCTGCGGACTCTCAGGACAGATTTCCACGTCCCCACTGGTCTCCATCAACGTGGCACTAAGCAACAACCTCCTCCCACGAAGAAGAACATCAGCTTCCGGGTAGACGGAACCGCACCGTCTTTCAATTGCTAACAAGCTAAGAAGCTAGGATAACTCATGCTCATTGACAGCATTTTATTAAAAGATGCTTTTAATAAAATGCATCTTAATAAAGGATTTTATTTTTAATTTTCCATACATTTATAGTATTTAATGAATAAATGTAAACAGTTGTGGAAATAGAAATATGCTTAAATAAAATGATATTAAAAACTAGCAATACTACCTTATAAACTATCCAAAAATGACAAGAAATAAAAAAACTACAGACGAAGCTGGACGTTTCAGTGCTTCCAGACGTCTTATATTAATAAATTAAGCACATACATTTATACATTGAAATGTAAAGACAGACATATCACTTGTGACAAACGCATCTTGCAGTTTTCTTAGAAGCCGAGATTTTGTGATCTGAGCATCCTATTTTTAACACAGTATTATTTTGTTTCTAATTTTCTAACAATATTTTACTCAATTTTGTTTAAATGTCATAACATTTTTAAAGAAACTGCTCAAACTAAATGAAGTACTTCTATTTTTGTAACTACACACCATTAACTTTACTTGTAATCTTAGTTTTAACATCAAAATGTTTGAGTCAAGGTTTGTCAGAATGTAACTAGTTTCTCAACATTAAGACAACGGTGTTTCCTCAGTCCATCACCCATCACCTGACCACATACATAAGCTTCATTAAAAGCATCCTTTTTGTTTGGGGGGGATAAATACATAATTTTTAAAAAAATCAAATTCTGTTGAAACCAATATAAAATCATCCAACTACTCAATGTTTGATTATTCTAATAAAATAATTTTTATTTTAAGACATTTTCATGTTACATATTGTCTTTAAATATAATACAACTATATTACACGACATAAAAATTTCTGCAACTATTCCATGTGTACTTGTGGCTTATTAGCCTTTAATAGACACCCTTTAGAAAAAGGCACAAACGTTTGGAGGGAAAAGAAAAACTCTCACACCACATCTACTTCCAAATTTATTTGTTAATTTAAGAAGAAAAACAAAAGACAACTGGTCAATCTTTGTAAGGGGTAGCTGTGTCAATACCATCCAGATGACAAATATCTCATCTCCAACTCTGTATTCTGCAAACCAGGCGAATTCTGAAAGAACAATGAGGAAATGTTAACTCATGTAGAAAAGGCAAAAACTCAACATGACCTTAAGAAAAACACCCTCATTTTGGTCGTTATCCATAATCTCTCCCATGCATATATATGTATGGGTCAGATGGGTAGTGATTGATATAATCATTGGGACAGCAATGCACATGGCAGAAACATAACCGGATTACAATACGTACCTGTAAGAATAAAAATCAGCTCCTCTTGATTAACATATTCTGGAAAACAAAATTAGGACAGATGTTTTAACAAGCAATGTTTTAATCAATACAATGTTGTTACGGCAGATACACTTTAATTTCTATTGAACTCTGAATAAACTAAAGCGAATTGTGAGTTATAGCACGTGGCTTCTCCATCGTCACGAAAGCGCCTCGCGTGAAAAGTCAACAAACAAAACTGGACAAATTAATGTTAATTTGAATTCTCAAATGAATTATGCAGTTAAAGAAACATTTTTATACTGCAGAATCTATTTTTTAGCTAACTCGCCTCTTGAAATAGCGTGGAAACCGAGGAATACTTCGAGTCTCGTACACAAACTTGGTTAAAATGCACATAATAAGCGAAAAAAAAATGCAACTAAAAGTTTTTGTACCCAGGTGGAAAGAAAAACTTTAGGACTCCTCCAACACGCTGCAGCTGCACGTTGGCCATTGCATCGTTTTCCGCCTTCCTCTTCTTCTACTGTGGATTAATGGCTGTTAGCAGCGAACCAACCAAAAAGGTGTCGCCACCCAATGTAACTCTAACTTACTCACTTTTTGCCGCTACGGCCACCTAGCGGTTTGGAATGTACAGAGACGTGTTATACCCATGTTCCGTTTCTTTTTTATCGTAGCAAAGTATTTTCATGAATTATGATAATTTATCGTAAAAAGGCTCATATCCTAAGTGAAATTGTATTGATCTCATCATTTGAGCTGCACGGTGACGTAGTTGGCCGTCCTACTGTTCAGTAGGCACCACTATTGGAAGAGCACTGCCATCTGGTGGTGACATTAGAAAATTAAATATTCAGGAAACTAGCTTCTTGCTTTTCACTTTGACACACTCTTTGCGCTAGGCCAGGGGTGGGCTACTCCAGGCCTCGAGGGCTGGTCTCCTGCAACTTTTAGATTCATCTCTACTTCAACACAATAATGAGGTCGTTAGCAGGACTCTGGAGAACTTGACTGCACTTAGGAGATGATTCAGCTGTTGGATTCAAGTGTGTTGGACCAGGGAGACATCCAAGAGTTGCAGGACACAGGCCCTCGAGGACCTGGATTGCTCACCCCTGGGGTAGGCAGTAAACATTCTTACCTGGTGGTGAAGAGTGTGTTGAACCCTGTTAACTAACTACAACGGTGACTGCATATGAACTTCTGATTTAGGGGACTTATTTGTAAAATAGAGTAATATTGGTTGTAATGAACTTTAGTGTTCCAAATAAATCAAACGCAGAGAAAATTCAACAATTTACCCGTTGGCAGTTTCTGATATGGGCGACGTGGGCAATCACCCAGGGCGACATGAGACCTCTGCATGTGTAATTTTAAAATCGCAATATTTCTGTACATACAACGGCAAAAATAATAAATTGATAATATTGAAGTGGGAAGAGTATTTGGAATGAAGTGTATCTCCATGTGATACTGGCCCATAAAATCTGCTGGAAATCCAAAATGAAATAAGTTATATCAAAACTAGCACAAAGAATTTCAATTTTGGGCAAAACATGTTACATACTTAATCACAAGGCTCCTATTGTTTTGAGCTCTAATATTACCGTATCTGAGTTATAGTATGGAAGTTTGGGGGTAACGCTTATTAAAAAAACAACTTACAACCATTATAATATGATCAATCAGAATAGCTTAATCTGCATTTTAGGGAACACAAGCTCTTTTTGAAAGCAAACACAAAAATTATGGGATGTGGTTCAATATAAAACAGCTCTTGCGTTAAAAATAAGAATCGGTTTACTTCCTGGAAACATTCAACAAATGCTTAGTGACGGAGAAGGGGATGTACAATTTAAGAGGTCAACTTAATTAACCAAAATACAACACTGTTCGTACTACAAGGAGGATTATGTGTATCACTTTGTGGAGTGTATACGGAATGGTATGAGAGAGAAGTTGAAGCAAAGCACAAACAAGCAATTTTGCAAAGCAACACACAAAATAATTGAGAACTACTAATTGAGGAGGGATTGTACTGATGATGGAAATTGAAGAAATCAATAACTTTTTCCTCTGGGCCTGAGTAATGAAGTGCTAAAAGCTGATATAACAATCTGAACTTTATCAAATATGTAAATAATACTTAGAAATTATCATGACATATACTGTAAAAGAAGAGTAATGGCAATAATTTTTTATTTTACTTCTACTCATGTCTTCTTTTTGTATTTCACTATTTTTTTTACTTGAAATAAAAATCATGATGCAAGGCAGGATTGAGGGCTGCATAGCTGAAGTAGAGAAGCAATGTCAACAGTAAATATTGATTAATCAACCATAACAGCAAAGTTAATATTGATATTGGTATTGGAAAAATTTCATATTGGTGCGTCCCTAAAATAGCTTTTTTTATGGGGAGGGCAACAGAAGGTGACATGGGTTTATTTATTTATTTTTTCTTTCACAAATGCAGTAAGTAAACCTGGGAAGCTACTTCCAAAACCAGAACAAAAGTTATCTTGGATGTGCACGTCCAGTATGACTTTAACCTACTGAGTTTATTTTTATTTTGGGTATAATTTTGAAAAAGTTCTGTTTAAATTCTGGGTTTCTGAGCAGTGAGACCCTGTTACTTTAAAATCTCCGGCGTTCGTCGCGCTTTTTAAAGTTAGGGTTAGCAAAGCCAGCGGTATGTCGTTTATAGTTGACGCCATAGCCGTATCTCAGAGTTGATCTCGAAACCCCACACACACAGACACACACACACGCACGCAACAGGTATTAATGTGACCCCGCCGGACAGCGCGCATGGTGTTAATTTACTGTTTTACGACTGCGGGAGGGTTAAAACTAAATTTTAAGTCAGAAGAAAACAGCTGGTGTAAATCCAGGTAATTTGTCGTTATGACACGCAGGAACGTCAGTCATTTGGATCTAATGTTTTCTCAAGTCATTGCTGCGAGTTCATATACAGTATGCGTTTAATAAAGCGTAAAAGAGCACCTGGGGAAAATGTGGAACTCCATCAGTCCGAGTGTGTTCAGCTGCTACGAAGGGGACTCACACACTCTCTCTCTCTCTCTCTCTCTCTCTCTCTCTCTCTACTGTACACCTGTAGAAAATCTCCACTTACTGCTGCTGGAATAGCTTAGCCTAGCCTCGGTTAATAATCGACAGGCTGCAGAGCTCTAAACCTTGCATATTAACACTCACACTTGATTACAAAGATTTGTTAAAATAAATATCAAAAAGATAGTTTGTCTACTGATAAACACAGATAAACTGCTGACGTTAAAATACAGGGGTTCTTGGAAAACGTCAGGATGGCAAAAGAATAGAGTGTACAAAATAAAAACAGAGAGGAGAGATCCGGAGAGCCCTTAGAGGGCAATAAATCGGGCTGAAGTTCATGTTTCAGAGGCAGTGTGCTCCGTCCTTTTATTTTCCAGCTCAAGTCTATTAATGCAGCTTAACTCCAGCAGTCTGGAGGATCTCTCCGCTTTCAGCGTTTCCGTAGAGCAGCCACAGGGTCCGGCGTGTCCATGTCCAACAGTTTGCGAATAGAGAGCCAGAAGAGTTCGGCCTAGCAGTTGATGGAGGCGCAGTCTGTTTTAGCTTTCCCGGCAGAGCTGATTATGCTCATGAGGCAGTGTCCGAACTCCTCCAGGATCGCCCTCTCCGCCTCCACCTGAGGCTGACGAGTCTGTTCGGCCCGTTTGGCCTGCTCCAGTAAACACTCACACGTCGCTTCCAGCACTTCTTTCGTCACGAATGTGTACGGCAGCCTGCGGCAGGAAAGAAAAAAAACCCAAAGGTTTAAGCAGGACGGCATGATTATTCGTGTTGATTTTTCTTCCTCAAGTTCAAATGTTTGCCGAGCTAAGATGGATTGTTATTTTACAGTGGCAGCTGTAGGCTAGGCGATACGGTATAAAGATTTAAATTAAATTACAATTAAATCACCTTCCATTATTTTATGAAGGTGATACAATACGGATTCTGGTTAGACAGAACATCCATCACTCCTGGAGGACACTAGAAAAGAAGGTTGGCGAGAACACACTCCTGGGGAACGCCATTTCTGATAGGTCTTATAATGGCGACTCAGTTCAATTTTCAATTAAGTAACGACCGCTCTCAGCAGGAAGACTCAAAATACATTTTTAAACTGTACATTTTCATATATTCCAGTTATTAAAACTGATTTTGGATATGAAATGGCAAAAAAAAAAAATGATAGCTGCATTTCTATTTAAGTAAATGTTAGAAAAGGATGGAAGTGTTTGAGTACCTCCCGCCTCCACTTGATATAATGGGAGTCGTCCTCATCAGCAGGTCTGAGATCTGTGAGGACAGTTTGGTCTTGGCTGCCGTCTGCTGCTGGACCCTCACTTCAGCCGCGTCCGCCAGATGCATGAGCGTCTTCCTCTCCGGGCTCTCCTCAAAGTTTTTGCAACCAATGCATTTGCAAATGGACGAGCACATGATCTTTGCCTTCAGGATAAGAAAAAAAACGTTATTAAAAAAAAAAAAAAAGGAATTTCTTTTCAGAAACTCCTGCCCAACTGCAGAGACGGAGGTACAATGACCTCATAGCACTCGCAGTAGTTCTTCAGGCAGCCCGACCGCTTGCAGTTGCAGCCTTTGCTGTGCCGACGGTCCGACTCGCCCTCTTTGCCTTTGCCAATTTTAGGTTTGAAGGCCTCTGGGTTTCTGTCCAAGCAGGTCTGTAAAAAATTCAAAATGAAAAAAACAAACTTCCTCTGAGTATCCATCAAACGGTTTAAGCGACAGTATCCCTGCAGACACAGAGCCTGGAAACTACCTTAATGGCTTTGAGTCGTTCCGTTTCGTGCTCCAGGTTGTTGAAGCAGTTGTTGCAGTTACAGTTATTACAAAACTCTCCGTTTGCAAAGCAGTCGCAGTACCTGAGGGAGGAAACACGACAAAACTTGATTTGATGCTTTGCATCTCCTCTAAAATGTTCTAAGAATTTTCTAAGGACAGATAAAACAAATAAGTCCTTCAAGGATTTTGCAATTGTTTGCGTGGGTTTGTTTGCAATCAAGCTCTGATTTTGTGGTGCTACTTTAGAAATTCTTGTAAGAAATTTTTGATACTTTTTTCTTGTTAGACCGATTCAAAAGAAGTGCCTTACTGCAAGTTGTGCAAAAATAATTTTGCTGGGTTTTTTGTGGTTGTATTTGACAGTAAATACGACTTTTTGTTACTTGCCATATCGATCACGGAGAGGAACGTGACATCAAGTCTGAGGCAGCAGAAGTAAAACAATTCTGCCACCTGCAGGTCGGAGTTACGAACAGTGTTGTTTTTTTGTTAATTAAGTTGACCTCTTAAATTGTACATCCCCTTCTCCGTCACTAAGCATTTGTTGAATGTTTCCAGGAAGTAAACCGATTCTTATTTTTAACGCAAGAGCTGTTTTATATTGAACCACATCCCATAATTTTTGTGTTTGCTTTCAAAAAGAGCTTGTGTTCCCTAAAATGCAGATTAAGCTATTCTGATTGAGTATATTAAATCCACTTAAATCCAATGTTTGGGACCATTTTTTCAAAAGAAACAAAATAGCAATAAACTCACAATTATTGAGTGAGTAATAATTATGTAAATATATTACATAATTTTTGGAGGAACACCTAAAAGAATTATGTAATATAATATGGAACGCATTGATAATGCATGTTTACTCTCTTGACCAGTAAACATTAATTTAGTAAACAACACTTGACACTGAAAGACATTTTACATATCCTAAAATAAAAAACAACGAATCAAACTAACATAAAAACCACACACAACTGGAACCATAAATAAAATGCATTATAATGTCTCTAAACAAAATTCATCAGAATGGAAATTGGAGTTCATATTACTTTGTTATGCGATTAATCGATCGTCAAAAACCACAATAATAATGATAAAAAAGTTAATCGTGTGATAAGGCAATTTAAAACATAAAAATCTTATTTAATCATCATTCAATGTAAAAAAACTTAAAAAGCAAGCATTATTGTGTAATTTGTTTTCTAATTTCTTCCTCACTCATTGTTCCTTTTTTCACCCTTCTCCAGATCTTGAAAGTGACGAAAGCTAATTCGATACTTTTCACAACGTTGGATGAACCCTGCCAGTGAACACATTTCCCTCTACCACTTTAATGAAGCAAAGCCAGTCAGACTTACAGCTTGAGGCACTGTGACTTGGTGCAGTTGCACGGTTTTCTGGGTCTCGAGGTCGTCTCTGCTGCCGACACGCTTTAAAGCAATGAATCACATTAAAACACGGACAAAACAAAGAGAACAAGTATAGCATCTAACATCATTAGAGGTAGAGTAAACACAATCTATAAACAATAAGTTATAAAATAAAAGCTCTCCTGTCTTACCCATTGTAAGGTAGTTTGGCCTGAGTTTGGACGCTGCTGGACGCAGGAAAACTAGAGCTGCTGGCGAGTGTCACAAACTGTGACTGCTGGAGCTGCAAAAAAAGACGTTACCACATCAGAAATGTTCTACATTTGCTTCAAGAAAACGAATAAAGAAAAGTAGTACTAACCTGCGTGACGTATTGTGCTGGAACAACGGCGTAACCCACATTGCTGCCACCGGGGGCAGATGTGAGGACGGTCCCTGGGGGCAGGTTGGTGAAGTTGGGCTGGATCTGGGGCAGAGGGGTGGCGGGCATGATGAGCCGCTGCTGTGTCTGAGTGGTGGTGACCACCTGTGGTGCAGATGTCAAGGGTTTAGGCGCCACCTGCAGGCAGCAGAATGCAAGAGGACAGCTTAGGAACATTTCACACACACAGACTCCCCCAGAAACCAGCGACCATACAGCGTCTGCTTTACTTGTTTCATTGTCTGTGCTTGGACGACAGGGACCGACATCCTGACCGCTCCAGTGTTCACCCCTAAAGGTTTACCTGGAAAACATGAAACACACACGGTAAGCACCAGGCGCGCTTTCTGAGTAGGGCTGCAACTAACGATTAATTTAGTAATCGATTAATTAATCAGATGAGACAAAAATTGGGACAGACTTTTCATTGAAGTCTTTATAAAATATTAGAAAACATTAATGAGTAACTAAATTTCTTTTTAAAATAAGAAAATAAATATTTTATTGACTAAAATACAACATAGCATTCGTTTAATGAAGTAACTATTGATACAAAAAGCTGCTAGCTACTTGTTAGCAATTAAGAAATAATTAGTTGCTACCAACAAACAGTTGCTAACCATTATTTAGCAACTAACCATTTTTTCCTATTATAGAATATTAATTGATTATTCTAACAATTACTTTTAAATTTTAAAATTGGCAAATTCTGCAGATTTTTCATTTAAACATTTAAGCCTTCTATAAAACATTAACAATACTTTAAATACAAATAAACATTAAAATTCCTCTTTCAATTCTTAAAGCAGTCGTTAATCGTATTCTCCAGTTAACGATTAATTGATTACTGAATTTGTTAACAATCATTTCAATAATTGATTCATTGCAATTAATTATTTCATCAGTATTTCCTGCCAACGCAAGAAAACTAGCTCTGAATGAGCAGATGAAGCAGAAGGAGTTCAGGTTTACCTGTGGCCACTGAGCTGGTGTTGGGAGCGCTGGGCTGACCCGCCGCGCTGGCCGTGGTCGCCGTGACGAGGCGGACGTAGTGAAATCTGCTTCCCGGCACCTGAATCTGCTGCACGTTCGGCTGGGTGGCCAGAGGGATGATGGTCTTGAACTGGGAGCCGCCCACTCCTCCAACGGCGACGGACTGGACAGGCTTAATGTTCTGAGACGGTTCAGAAAGAAACAACAGAACGAGGTTTCAGGCAAGTAAGTGTGGAGTAATTGAGCAGAAGACCGATAGCTGGGATAAAGGGAGAGCAGAGGATTGTGCAGGCATGCAGCAGGCGGCCTCACCTGCGCAGTCGTCTGGCTGGTGGCCACCTTGACTGGAGATGCAGGCGCCGACTGCTGGACCGCAAGAATTTGCTGGCCAAGTGCTACATTGACGGGCAGCGCTACCGACTTCTGGCTAGTGTTGGACGGCGGGGAAGCCACAGACACCACGGTTACCTGGACAACACAAATAACATGGAGATGAAATATTTACATGTCGGTGTCTAAGCATAAAAAAAAAAATCTGCAGTGTCCCAATTTTTTTCTATCCGATTAATTGCCGATTAATCAATTACTTTAAAAAAAGAAGCAAAAAGGAATTAAATTATCTTATTTGCAATTTGTTCAGTATTTCCAATACTGAATTAAACAAGCTTACGTGGTTAGATGAAAAATCTGCAGAATGTGCCAATTTTTGCATCTGATTAATCAATTAAATCATCAGAATAATCAATACAATGACCAGTAACTAAAATAATCATTACTGCAGGCCTGACCGGTCTTCAGAGCTCAGAATTTAGCGCCATCTGAAGCCTGAACACACTGAACCCAGCAGATCTTCCAGCGGCTCACCTTGCTGGGAGTCTTCAGAGGCGAGATGGCGATCTTTTTGCCAGGAAGGCTCTGGATCGTAGTGTTGTGGGGCTCGGACAGCGTGATGGTTTTCGGTGACATCACCGGAGACGTTTGCGTCACCATGCGCCCTGGGAACGCACCGCGGAGCATTAGCGAAGCAGACATGCATTGAATGCAGCCGGAAGTCAGAGTCAGAGGAGACGCTCACCTGCGATAACAGGAGTCACCGACGTCTGAGGACTCAGGCCTTTGCTGTTGACCGTCTTTGTGATGATGAACTTGATTGGAGCAGTTGAGGATGCTGGTGTTTTCTTGGGGATCTAAAGGACGTGAGCAGTTACAAAAAAAAAAAAAGAAAAGGAAAAAAAATAAATCAGCCTTACTTGCAGCTGATTTTTTTTTGAGGACCCCGATAAAGAAAAAGGACAAAACTACAACTTTTAAATTCAAATCTACACACAAAAATGTTAAGACAACAGAAAGTCATCATTCTTTCCAAGCTTTCTGGTTTATTTCCATTGTCATGGTAACTAGGACCACATCTCTTCATTTGCAGAGTCTAAAACACACTTTAAAATACACCCAGTTGCTGTATTAAAACTCAGCCAAGTCCAGAAAGTGTTTTTAAATGAAAACTGACCAATATTCTCTTTTCATTGCAGAGAATAGACAAAATATTGTTTTAGTTTTCTCCATTTGAGCCCAGAATGATAAGCAAACTGGATGTTTCTGATTTGATAAGAAAAACAAGAAAGATAAAAACACTTGAAGTTTTGGATCTACAATCCTGTTGTGATTTAATTAAAATTAATAAAATAGCTTACAGTTTATTGTTGAGTAGATAACTTTTTTTTAAATCACAACATTTTTGGTAATTTTAGTGTTTAAGTATTGACACTTTTGACTTTGGGCCCACATGACAAAAAGTTTGGAGAAACCAGATGTTTGTTAATAAAAAAAACCCCAAAACAAACAAAAAAAAAAACAACTAATGCATTCGTATCAAACGTTTTTACACCCATGTTGCAAAATATATTGAGTGTCATTCAAATGAAATGCATAAGAATGATGCAATGTGGCGATGAATAGGTCTGTCACCAATAACAAATTTTGCAAGATAAATTGTCCGACTAATTATTGGATTTTTATTGTTGTTTTGAGGCCATTTTAAAATATGATATTGACAATAGCATAATGAAAATCTGTAAGGTCACTTAAAAATAAATAATAAAAATAAAATGATAATAATAATAATAATAATAATAATAATAATAATAATAATAAAGAGGCTAAGAACTGTCCTCACAATCAGAGTTGTGGAGAGCTGTTGCTGGGTAAAGTTGGAAAATATTACAAAGATGAGACGTGTGACGCCGACAGGTTCCAACCAAAGATGGCTGCTTTAAAAGGCGCTCCAACAAGCATTAGCATAAGGGTGCACACACTCATGCCAACAGGCTGTTGCAGTTTTTGCTTTTTCTTCCCCTCCTCCAAGACTCGTTTGCTTTTCAGCTGAGTCGCACAAGATAAATGCCAAACTACATGAAAGAAGGTTGCAACTCGCAAACATCTGGTATCTTAACAGGGATCTACAGATTTGCTGTAACCACCGTACGCCTGATCACTTATGATTCATAACCCTGTATGCTGGGCTCCATTAGGTGTTTATTTACACAAAAGTCTACGGTTACTACACCCGGCAGGTCTGCAGCCAATTAAACCTTGTTGTGTGTGAAACATTATTTACAAAACAGAACATGTTAAGCATATGAGCAGAGAAACTGTTTAATAGAGAGTAGAGCTTAGATTTATGGCCCGAACCACATTTATTTGCTTGATGGTCAGGTTCGCGTCGGGCATCTGTGGTGCGTTTAGTTAGCCTGAAATACATACAGCACGCAGAATGCTGTGTGAAGTTGTGTTAATCTACCAATTATAGTAGTAGATAGCTTAACCTGTTGAGGAAATAAAGAAAATATGTAGGGTGCAGAAGTTAATCAGACCCGGTTGGATTGGATTTTTGTTTTTAGCACCAATATAAACTGTAATGGAGAAGTGATGTGGGTTAGACTGTCGTGGTTTCAGTGTGCATGGATTACTAATAGGGGTTTGCCAATAAGTCGACCCCGATTTCCTTATTTTCTGTGATCGGACGATGCATATATGTGGAACTGATCTTATCTACCTCAATGACAACATGAGGACACAGATGTTGTCATGGATCCATCGAAGGGTGACAGATAAGTTTTTTTAAGGGTTTTTTTTGGCTCTGGTGGCCTTTATTTGAAAGTGTCAAGACAGGAAAGTAGGTAAAAAGAGAGAGAGGGAAGGCATGCAGCAAAGGTCTCCAGGCCGGGAATCGAAGCTGCGACGGCCGCATCAAGGACTAAGGGTTGTACTTAACCCCTGCGCCACCACAGCACCCCAGATTAGGGGTTTTAAAGATTGATGATCGGCCATTAAAATCTGCAATCGATGCATCCCTAATAAATATCTTCTTGCATCTTCATTTGGCGAACTACCTCAGTTTCACTATCATAAAACAGTGCAAATTGGAATTAGGAAAAAAAAATTTGCTTAATGAAACGTGACAATTTTTTTTGGGGAAAAAATTGTGCTAGAAGGAGGTGGTTGTTTTTTTTATTTATCAAAATTAGCGTATTTGGCAAAACTACAATGGAAATCCTTTTTCTCATCACACAAATCTTATAAACAGCAACCGGTTGATACTAAAAGAACAGAAACAGATGGTAAGTAGTAGGATGATGATGTTGTAGCATATATTTAATGACTTATAGCATGAAGAAATGTTAATTCACGTGTGATTCTCATTGCGTTTCTTATTTAATGGAAACACAGCAATTTCAAAATTGTGCTTTGTCACAACTGACAGAACGTCAAAGTTTTGTACACATTTGTAATGGAAACACAGTCACTGATAGTAGAGCAAACTTTGGCTCGTCTTCAGTCAGTCGTTTCAGTCATCGTGACCCGTTAGTGTTTGTGTGCAGTGCATTAACCACTCAGGTAAAAAAGGACAGGATTTTATTCTCAAACCAGAAGACAGAGTGTGAAACTGGCTAACTCAGGTCATCGATACATTGGTAGCCGTGTTAAATCCTCAGCTAGCGTTCCTTTTATTTGCCGTCTTATGAACACAAACCAAGCATCATTACCTGTACGGTCTTCAGCTGCTGGGCCTGTAATGTGGTCACCTGGTTGCCGGCGCTGCTCAACACTGGTTTCAGCTCTCTCCCACCAATAGTCACCACTTTGAACTGCGGCGTTGGAGACTTCGCGTCCCTTGAAGTCTGTGAAACCCCGGGTTTGCCGCCCGTGTGGGGCAACTGGAGCACTATCGGCTGCCCCGACTTCCCTATTGTCGTGACCAAAAGTTTCTGCCCTTCTTGCTTGATGACTTGGGCCGGGGCAGCCGCGGCTTTCGCCGCCTCCGTGGCTTGAGCCGAGGCCACCTTATTCAGAATGATCTGGTGGTTGGCGGCAGAAAAGGCGAACGGAGTCGCGAGCTTCTGGGTGCCGCTCGTGGAAACCGTCGTCCCGGTGAGGCTGTCTGTAGTTTTGGTCGCAGCTGTGGAAGTCGCCAAGGCGGGCTTGATGGCGAACAAGGTTGACGAAGTGGAAATCGTGATGGAAGACTGACTCCCCGGGGCGTAGTCTGCAGCTGCAGCAGCGGTCGCGGCCTGGACACGTTCCACCGTAGCGGCATTGGAGCGGGTGCTTAAACTTTCTGATGTCACAGGAGCGTCCGTTTCCATGGGGACAGACGTGTCATGCGTGGGCTCCGACTGGGAGTGAGGGACCTCCTCTATGGCCTCCGTATCCATGATTTCATCAGGAAGGAGACTGTTGAGCTCCGGTGACACCACATCCATGCTTGCTGTGTCTTAGTTCTCTGTTAAACCTAAATGATAAAATCATTTTTTTTAAATTAGATGTGTCAAAAATGAAAAGCTTCAAAACAAGAGCAAAACTGAATGGAAACAAATCCATAAAATACCCAAAAAAGAAACAAGACAAAAACTGTTCATGAGTGAAGTTTATGAAAATATCTTGAAATAACCGCATGTCTTTTGTTTTTTTTATTGCTGCACTGTCATGGTAATACATTTTGCTGGACGATAAATTGTCCCACAAGTTATAGCAGGGGTGCCCAAAGTGGGTCCTCGAGGGCCGGCATCCTGCATGTTTTAGTTCTCTTCCTGGTGGTTCTAACAACCTCCTCAGCAAGTCAGTGTTCCTCTTAGGCCTCTAATAAGCCATCATTTGATGCAGGTGTGTAAAACCAGGGAGAGACCTAAAGCATGCAGGATGCCCTCGAGGACTGACTTTGGGCACCCCTGCTATAACTTGTGGGACATTTTATCGTCCAGCAAAATGTATTACCATGACAGTGCAGCAATAAAAAAACAAAAGACATGCGGTTATGGCGATAATCAATAATATTGTTGTTTTGAGACCGTTTTCAAGTAATGTGGTAATGGAATAAGAACACAAGAACACATTTTCAAAGATCCATAAACTTTAAATTCTAATGAACATTTAATGCTGGAACTGGTTTTAAATATGAGTAGAGATGTGCTTATTACGGACCAAGACTAATCAATTAGCAGTTAATTTCTATGGTTCTCTCATAAACCCTATTTCTATCAAAAAGATGTATTTTCTAATAGTTTTACATTCAAATCCTATAGCTTTTGTCTTTAGATGTCACACTCAATTTGTATCGTAGCTCTTTTAATGCATTTATCTGCCTACTGTAGTGGGTTTCTTTCTGTAAAGCACGCTGAATTGCCTTGTGCGTGAACGCTGTTATCCAAATTACCTGCCTAGCTTTGCCATGGTAACTGAAACAACAACAATGGAGATGACATTAAGAGAATGTTTCACCTTTTAACAATCAACTTCCGAGCACGTCGTTTAATTCAACTGGCTGCGTGTAATGCAAATGTGCATTAACAGGATAGCAATGCAGACCGCCTTTAACCAATGGAGGGTTAAACAAACATAAAGCTAGCCATGCCAAAGCTAGCAGTGAGTTGACACCAAAATGCCCGCTTTGAGAACTTGACCTGTAATGTTAGCTGTCAGGGAGGGAAGATTAAATGAACGCAGTGATGAGCTGGAGGTACATTTGGACTGGAGCTGATGTTGACAGAAGCTGACAGCTGACGGTGGGTCCGCTAGGCCGCGCCGTTTATCTCCGGCGTATCTTTGTCTTGCCGCACTCTGCTCCACATTAATCCAGCGAAACGCTCATACATGAACCCCCCAGCCCCCCTCTGTCCGCCCCATATTTACTCCACACAGACACACTCACTGCTCTGAGTGTTCCCATGAGCCTGGAGGGGCAGCCAACAAACGCGGGCTGCATTCGTCTGCATTAAAAACAACCCAAGAAGTGATGTCGCTTGGGGTAAAAGACTGGGGGGAAAGCGTCAAGCTCGTTGCGTTACTATTTCAGGCCCGGGTTGGATTTCGAAAGATCCGCCATTTTTACCTCGTCATCAACTCGGTTAGCTCTCCGGCTAACACTATCCATTTCATATTCTTCCCCCATTCTACTGCGGCTTTTACAGAGACAAGTCGTTAAAAAAACACGTAGAAACAAGGCCGGAAATTAATAAGAAAATTGTTGTAAATGTGTACTCAACGGAGCGGTATACTCTTTCTACACACTGAAAACACACTGTAAACAAAGCTAGCTTTCAGTAATTGCTCCTGTCACCTGAGAAATCCATTTAGAAGTAAACATTGTGCGGCACAATTCCAGTTCAAGCTGCTGTAACTATGCGTTTCAATATAACAGGCTCCACAGCCTGTTATGACTTGTGCTCATCAGTAATCATTTACACATCCTTTATTGACAGGTCAGTCGCTTAAAAGAACAAAAATCGCGTCACTAGACCGACCATAACCTGTCATTGTCCAGCTGAAGCGTTTACTTTGTAGTAAGTTAACTAACCAGACGGTTCAGAAAATACTGGCCGCATATCCTACATTGAAAAAAAGTGTTCCTTTTGTCCCAAAATTGTTTAAACATTCGTCATACTGTACATGATCATTTCTAGGAACATTCTGCGCCTTCCTGACTATCTTTATGATCAGTAGCAGCAGCTTCATGAAGCCAGCCCAGCGGGCAGGACAAACTGACTGTACTAGCGAAGTTGCTGAGCTGGCTAACCTGAGCTAGCTAGCACAACATTATACCTCAACATTATTTACATCCTTAACTTTGCAGCTTCCGGTGGGATACGCTGCAGTCAAGCGTAGAGGGGGCCAATATACAACCGTGCTTACCCGAGATTTTAACGCTGGGCAGCGTTTCCAGGCGAACCGAGGAAAGGAAAAAGCGATTGTTCAAAATACCGCGCCGAGCGCCATTCCTCCCTGACATTTCACAGAGCGGCCACGCCCTCCACGTTCGACGTCACCGTGACACTTTGTTTAAAGGTACAGCGCAGTTTTTACTTATAATAGAAACGTAATTAACGTCGTCACAAATCTAAAACACATTTTACAAATATGTAAATTCTAAACAGTGGTGATATTAAGTATGTTTTCTTTATAAATATTTACAATTTATACTTTAAAACCTGTAGAAGTATAAAAAATAGCAGCAAAAAGGACACTCCTAAACATTTATGATGATGTATTGATCAAGCTGCGTGTTTGGTCTTTGCTGGATCACCTCACTTAGTCCTAGCTTTTTTCTTCTTTTGCCTTTTAAAGACAAACTTTCAAATCCACTTAATTATGGTGTGGGGAGGCTTTTAGTTATGATCATTTTTTTGGCTTCCATTGCCCTTTGTTTTTAATTGACTTATCAAGAAACAGCATCATACTCATACACTGTAACTAGAGGGAAAAAAAACTTTTATAGTGGACATTATACTTGTATGTGGACAAATTACAGCTGCACTTGAAGGTGCCATCTCTATTGGTAAGTCATTCTGATATTATCTACTGTTTCATATTGTTGAACAGTATAAGTGGTTTATTTTCATCAAAGAAGCAATATAGAACTGTTACTGGAAAGGATAATTTATTGAGAACGCACCAAAAATATATATTTTTATCTATCTAAACTTCACTTTCCATATATTTAGTTTTATGAAGTTTATTCTAGTGGATTCTGTGCTAGTCAACAATTTTACACCTTGCTAAATAAGTGTTCAAATATCTGCTTTTACTTTACAAATTATTACAGGGATTCTAACGCGATAACAATACACACGACAAATGTACTGTTTATGTCAAAGCGTTCAGCGTGCGCGCTCACGTGACTCGCAGGAGGAAGGCAGCTCGCGCATTTCCAGCCTGCACACTCAAGTACACGCGCAGAGAGGCTAGCAAACCGGGTGTTGTTGACATTTTTTAGCAACACATTTAGCGACAATGGCGGCCGAAGTGAGACAGGAGCTTGCACAGTTGATGAATTCAACCGGATCTCACAAGGACCTTGCTGCCAAGTACGTAGCTATCAGCGGACAATAACATAAGCTGCTAATAAAAATCAGTTCACAACGGAAACGCCGCATTAGTGTTAGCTAGTAGCAATGTAGCTTTATTAGACTTAGCTATGCTAATATCGTTCACTCAGTTATATTAGCCACATAGCAATTCGTTAGACTGAACGCTTCAGTCTGACAGTGTAGCGCAATTTAAGAGTATTTTGTGTTCACGAAGCAAGAGGTTACTCTGGGTTATTCATATATTTTTGCTATGCTTGCTGACTTGCATGGAAGCTAACGTTGCTTTTTAATTTGCAGATAGAAAAAAAACAAAACAAAACGAGTTACAATTTGGCTATTTTTCATAATGGGTTTAGGAAGAATGTCAAATGGTCCACAAATATTGCGGATAAAATCCTCTGTAAGTGTATGTTCTTATGAAGACAGGCACATACTGAACAAGATGCATATTAAACATAATTTTCACCTGCTCCTATCTGTAACCAAGAGGAGCAGATGGAGTCTGTAACGATTCTTTTACTCTTCTAAGAGCGAATGACTTAAACTACAAGGACATGTCGGATGTTGAGTTGATCAGAACGAAAAAATAAGAATTTTCTAATTTTGACTTGCAGCAAAATGACCAATTTCAATCACTGACTTGGTGATTAGTATATCCCGTTTTCTTGCTGAACTGTTTGATTCCTCTCATTACCTTAACATTAAACATTTATTTCACATTTTTAAAAAGACTTCCACAAGAAACCTTAATAGTGCCTGTAATCAGTAAAATTTCTCTGCAGATATCGACAGATTTTGGAGAAAGCCATTCAGCTGATGGATGCAGAGCAGCTGGAATCCTTGAAGGCCTTTGTTGAAGCGAGTATGCATTACGGATTTTGTTCTCATTTGGCCTGCCTCATCTATGAGTCTGCTTCTTCGAGCAACTGTGAAATTTTACGCTTGTTTTTTTATTTTTATTTTTTTGCAGTGGTCAACGAGAACGTCAGCCTTGTCATCTCGAGACAGCTGCTGACTGACTTCTGCACGCACTTGCCCAACCTGCCGGACGCCACGGCTAAAGCGGTGTATCACTTCACCTTGGAAAAGATCCAGCCGAGGGTCATCTCTTTTGAGGAACAGGTAGATTTTTTAATGTTTTGCCACAACCTCCATGGAGCTTTTTTAAAACTACAGTATGTAGCTTTAAAAAATAAATAAATAAAAGTTTTTTTTACATGTTTGTTAAAACTGTCACCATGTCGTGACAGTATAAAATGAAACAGATAATCTGTGAAAACATTGAACTTCTCCATCGCCCCTGGTCAAAAACAATCAATCAGAGTCAGGGTGTGTGTCTTAACGCTGTTAATCAACCTTGTGAACAAGCTGAGGAACAACTTACTGTTAAAGGAAAGCCATTTACCCGTCTTCAGCGGTGGCCATGCTAACTAGCTTTTACATTCACGACAAGCTCTGCTGATGGGGAGTGACAGTTTTAACAAATATGTATAAAAGAAAAAAAACAAAGAAGAAGTATTTCTTATAAAAGTTACATTTTGCCCTTGTAAAGTTAAAGAAAATAACTGATTGTATCCTGCATGGCTAAATAATGCTCTTGTGTCTTCAGGTGGCCTCAATCAGACAGCACTTAGCAACTATTTATGAAAAGGAGGGAGACTGGAGAAATGCCGCTCAAGTTTTAGTTGGCATTCCTCTGGAAACCGGGCAAAAGTACGTAGTTTTTTACAGATGAACGTTCAGATCTCCGTAAAAGTTTCACGTATTTGAACGCCTCTTCGCTTCCCCCCCCCGCCCCCCCAATACAGGCAATATAACGTCGACTATAAGTTGGACACGTACCTAAAAATTGCCCGGCTCTACTTAGAAGACGACGACCCCGTGCAGGCGGAGGCCTACATCAACAGAGCCTCGCTGCTTCAGAATGAGTCGTCGAACGAACAGCTGCAGATCCACTATAAGGTGCATGATCTCTTTATAGAAAACAAAGCCTTCCTCCGAGGTGCAAAGTCTCTACGGGGAAGTCTGTCCTCCTGTTGTGCTGCGACTAAAGCTGTTGCTCTTCATTAGGTGTGCTATGCCAGAGTCCTTGATTTCAGGAGGAAGTTCATTGAAGCTGCGCAGAGATATAACGAGTTGTCTTATAAGTCTATCGTCCATGAAAGTGAACGACTGGAGGCGCTGAAACACGCCCTGAACTGCACCATATTGGCCTCCGCAGGTACAGGAAGTCTGACTTTGACTTACATTTTTCAGAAATGATCTCATCAGTTCTTTCCTTACTTGTCACTATATTAGGGATGCATTAATATGAACATTTCGGTCAGTATATTCCATACTACTATTGCTGGCCAATAATCAATATAAACCAATGTTAATAAAAAAACTAAATGTAAACATTTGTTCATTGGTAGTGTACTCGCCACAAATGGTCAATAAAGTTTCTTAGAGGAAAACAAGAGAGAGAAACAGGACTGCTACGTAAACAGACTTCAAAATAAGAGCATGAATACAGGCTTCAATAAACAAAACTTCAACATTCAAACTGAGCTCTATGGTTTATCAGGAAAATTGATTTAGGGGACGCAAAGTATGTTTTCAGAGTTAGCGAAAATGCTAAAGTGCTATATGAAAAATTAGCTCTGCTGCTAGAGCATTAGCAGGTTTGTGTAAGTGGTTTCCTCCACTATGTATACCGTGTCCAATCCCGTAATAAAACAGGGAATGAATATGAGGAGAGGAAATGGAACTGATGTGTAAACAGACTTCAAAGTAAGAGCATGAACACAGGCTTCAATAACTAAAGCTTCAACACAGATTGTCAAGCTTTATTCAAACAGAGCTTACAAAGCGTCCTAGATAGCTTTAGGATTTATTGGGAAATTTTATTTAGGGGAAATTAAGTCTGCTGGATGTTTTCAAAGTTAGGTAAAGTACTATGCAAATAAATTAGCTTTGCTATTATTGCATTAGCATATTAGTAGAAGTGTACACTGCAAATACCACATGACCAACCCCACCACCTTCCCCTTGAGAAACACAAACACAGACGGCAACAAGATGGGAATAATCATTGGTTGTTAATATCGGCCAGTTTAACTTATCGAACCGATGCTGGTATTTTGAAAACTTGCTAACTTTGGCCAATAGTGCTTTTTGTTGTTGTTGTTGTGCTTCCCAACATTCTATTTTTGATCCGTTGCAGGTCAGCAGCGCTCCCGTATGTTGGCCACTCTCTTCAAAGACGAGCGCTGCCAGCAGCTGGCCGCTTACGGCATCCTGGAGAAGATGTACCTGGACCGCATCATCAGAGGGAATCAGCTGCAGGAGTTTGCTGCCATGCTGATGCCCCATCAGAAAGCCACAACGGCAGATGGTAACAACACAGGACTGAGTTTTTTTTACGCAACAGAAACTCATACATTGCTTAATCTGGTTTGTGATTCCTGGTTGTCATGTATTTAGTTATAGTTAGGACACTCCAGTGAGTATGTGGGACCATTTTGCCTGTGACTAACTTTTTTTTTATGAGACCTTAGGTAATTTGGTCCTTAGCGTATTTTAGCAAAGTTTTATTTTATCATTTGCAAACAAAGCTTACCAAACATGAGGAGCTATCATCTTATCCGCAGCAGATACACTTTTTAATAATCTAAGTTTGAACAAAGAGAAGCTCCAGTGTGAATCTGGGCAGAGTGAAGGAACTAATCGTTCTTTCGCTACAGAGTTTTGATTCAGTTCTGATGGTTTGTGATGATAACTGTATTTCTCCTTTTCAGGAAAAATAAGTAAATTTAATATTTCTATATTTCTTTGGGTATGTTATCACTTGTAGTTTCAGTTGTTTTATTTTCAGGGAACTTTAATCCTGGAAAAATATGTATGTTTCAGTGAAAACAAAACATACATCTTCACAGAGTTTGTTTCTTTTTTGGAAAAGTTTAAAGGGACAAACAAAAAAAATTGGAACCAATCCTTTTACAAGAAAATTGTGGATCTGCTGCTTTTAGAGAAATATAGCCATTAGGGATGCACTGATCTGAAAATTTGGGCCGATAACTATATCCAATATTTATCAACAGTATGTATATTTTTCTATGCTTTCAACACCTTGAAAAAACCCCACAGTGCTGATATTTCTTCTGTGCTTCAGGGAAGCACCCACAATCCTCTGCTGCATCACGGTCACTGTCACATGGTCAGGCCCCTCCCCTTCTGGAAACACAATCGGCAACAAGATGTTAATATCATCTCACGTTTATTCCCAAAATCAATACAGATATATATATATATATATATATATATTTTTTTTTTTTTTTACCAACATCAGCTGATACCGATTTGAATTATCTACATTTATACTACATTTACATAACAAAATCACTTTTTTTGTAGTTGGTTGTTTTGTCCATCTGAAATGACACATGACTTTGTTCCCTGCAAACATGTTAGAGGTAAAAAGGATTAAAGAACAGTGGAACATTTTCCATATCTGGAGCAATTTTTACCCCAATAAAATGAAAAAAAGTTTTTTGTTTTTTTTTTACTTTACAAACTCTCTCTCTTGTTTCAGGCTCCAGCATTCTGGACAGAGCCGTGATCGAGCACAACCTGCTGTCCGCCAGCAAACTCTACAACAACATCACGTTCGAAGAGCTGGGAGCGCTGCTGGAAATCCCCCCGGCGAAGGTGACGGCTTCATGTTCTCGTGTTCAAACAGGACGTTCGCTCTGTGGCGGATATGCATGTTGTCCTACAGATTCTCTGTTTCACCAGCAATAAGCAAACAACGTCTCTGTGTCTAGGCTGAGAAGATTGCATCTCAGATGATCACTGAGGGACGCATGAACGGCTTCATTGACCAGATAGATGGCATCGTTCACTTTGAAAGTGAGTCTCTGAGATCTGGTTACTGTCTCTTTTAAATTTTTTTATTTTTATTCAAGTGTTAAGTATATTAAGATGCCATGCCGTCAAAGTTGACATGTTAGAAGCAGGAAAATGTCAGGTGTCTGAATGCGCTGTTAGTTGGAGCTCATTGCACGTCAGAAACGTTATCTGGAGTGTCAGGCGAATCTTTTGCTGATCTAGTAAACACTTGGTACCAGGATGCATCATGGGAAAACCGAGGTAAGCACGTGGAGGCAGTCGGATGCTTTGGGCCGGGGTCCACAGGGCAAACTTTGGGATAGCAGGGATCACCAGGGAGACCAAGTATAGCCTTTCATGTAAACAAATCTTCCCCGGCATCCGGAGCCAGTTACCGCGGGATACCGAGCCACGAAACAGAAACTGTTCATGAGTAGTTTAGGGCCGCAACTAAAGATTATTTTAGTGACCGATTATTCGTGGTACTAATTATATGATTTTTATTTTTTTTTTTCATTTAACCACTTAAGCTTATTTTATACAAAATTAGAATTGCGTAAAAAATAGAAATAAACAAGTAATTCAGTGTCTTTTTTAAAGAACAAATTAAACAATTATTTTCCAGAAATACAATAGTGCTGTTTCTTTAGTGAACGTTTGATCACACAGAGAAAACAATAAATCTGCAGCTAAAATAATTCTTCTAACATCAACATGTGGAAAATTCAGCTCTTTCTACTTGATTTAACATTAATACAATCTAGGGCTGATCTGTTAATTTATTTTTGATTATTGATTAATAATTATACTGCAAAAAGTGCTCAATAGGACATTTTATTATTATTATTTTATTTATTTTACAGAATTTAAACCAGGTAAAACTTAAACTGGATTGAGGCATTCTGGGTAGAACATATTTACAGTCAAAGATGTCTGTTTTTTTTTTCTTGAATGCAAAATGTAAATACAGTGATCCCTCGTTTTTTGCGGGGTTGCGTTCCAAAAATAACATGCGATAAGCGAAATCCGCTAAGTGGTTACCTTTAGTTTTTACATTTATTATACAGCATAATTAAATACTCTACATTGAAACCAAAGAACAAAACCTATTTTCAGATCAGCAGATGTGCGTGTGCATCAATCGGACCTTAATGTCGTGTCATGAAAGCGTCTCCTCCAACCTGCCCCGCAAGATCCACAGCTGTATCTACGGCAGAGCCATGGATCTCGTCAACCGAGCCTCCGGTCAGGTGTTGCGCTGCCTCTGGCCACAGTTTTTTTCCAGCAGGCATTCAAAGTTTTCAGCTTTCATCTCCTGAATGGCCAGTCTGTATTACTTATATTTAAATACCGTAACGTTATTGGTACACAGGTAGAGAAGGAGCTCGGAGACTGTTTAGCCAATCAGGACGCAGAACACAATGCACTGTGAAAAAAACTGCACAAAAAAATTTGCGAAGCAGCGAGACCGCGAAAGGTGAACTGCGATATAGCGAGGGATCACTGTACAAATATACATTTTTGAACAATTTTGGTTTATTTACTGCTGTGTGTTCTTTGTTCAACTGACCTTTTTTTTGTCTGTTTACTTTAGTTAATGATTAAAGTAGTTGACAATTATTTCAATAATCGATTCACAGCCACGATTAATCGTTTCTCACAGCCACGATTAATCGTTTCAGCCCTAGAATATGAAGATTGCAACAAGAAGTTTAAGATGCTGAATTGGCCTCCAGCTTCTATACATGTCAGGAATCCTCTGCATTTCCACAATCAAAACTGAAACTGATCATTAATCGACCTGCTTATGAAATAAGCAAGGCTGCAAATAACAGCTTGAAAAACTATTTTGAATTCATGGTCATCCAACGCGGGTGATGCAACCTCATTAATTAATTTATTTATTTATTAGTCCCCAAAGAGGGATATTGGCATGTCAGTTCAGTCTGTCCAACAACAACATAAAACATGGGCAGCTGTGGCAACATAATTGTGTAAGTTTGTTTTTTTTTCATTCCACTTTGTCTGCAGCAATAACTTTTTAGTTGCCTCCACACAGAGCAAAATGGACGATTTTGCACTAGCAAAATTGTTACTAGCGTCTGTGTCCAGAAGGGGGCAGCCTCGTTAACCTGGATTCCTCAGCAGCGTCACACAGCCTGCATGTCTTCATCTGGTTGTTTTCTGTGTCTCTGGCAGCCCGGGAACCCCTTCCCACCTGGGACAAACAGATCCAGTCTCTGTGTTTTCAAGTCAACAACCTGCTAGAAAAGATTCGCCAGGCAGCTCCAGAGTGGGCGGCCCAGGCTATGGAAACCCAGATGACCCAGTGAACATCAGTACGCCTCCCCCGCCCCCTTCCCTACTTCTGTCTTCCTGCTCAAACAATATCATCTCTGAAGCCACAGTTATTAAAACACCCGAGAAGAACTTCATATTGTTTGTATTTTTGTTTTTTTATTATGAATACTGTTTAAATAGCAGCAATCCTCCAGCTGTGGAGGAAGTCAGTGAATGTACTTTCAAGAGCGACTAATAATTAGCATGTTAACAATCTGGCGTCATAAGTTAGCATGTAATAAGGTTGACAACGTGCCGTGTAAGTGGTTGGTGAATAATGGTATACTTGTTGGTACAAAGCTGTATTTTCAGTGAAGAGAAATAAATCTAAAGTTAAAGTAACCCGTTGAGCTAAATTACTGTCGTCTTTTTCTCTTTCTCTTAGCAACAGTAAATCTCCATTTGGAGTCATTTTTGGCTTATAGCCTCTTATCTGCATGTTTAAATACAATAAATGAGGCCTAAAATGATCAACAAAGGTTTTTAAGAGTAACAATGAACTTAAAGTAATTAGTTTTTAAAGTTGTAAAAAAAAAAACATTCAAAAATAAACTTGATGGATCATCGGTAGATGTGAACAGCTCTATGAAAGCAGGAGTTTGGCTCGTGACTCATCATCCAGGGATCTTCAAAGAACCATGGACTTTGATGCTGTGGGCAGGAAGCATCTCCAGTTGCAGACAATCTCGCAGTGAATCTGATGAGGCCTCTGACGACTTGCTGTACGACAGTGTCATGACTTTCACGGCATGCTAACAGCTGCTGCGTCCAATAAGCCTCTGGAGCTCGGGGTCATAATTCAATAGAGCTTTTGGCATGCTAATACAGTGCTAATATAAAAACCAATACCTTGTTGCCACAGATACACAAAACAGGCGGTTGGAAATTATTATAGATTCATAATTATTCAGATTCAAATGCATATATAGACTTCCTTTAATGTTAGGTTTGCAAGTAGCAAAGGCATTTTGTTTTGTTGCATTAAGAAGCTTCTGTCAGAATTCTGACTAGTTTACCTTTCCTTCAGCAATGGCAGACTTATTTAAAATGTAATTTCTATAGTTTTAAGCACAGGTCATGTATGTCAATTATACTAAGGTAAACAACTTTTATTCATTTTAATACCAGCTGTATGTTTTGGGATTGTTGTCAACAGCGGTGTCTCCATTGATTGAGCATTTAATTATGGAGTTTGACAATTAGAAAATAAATTCCCTTAAACACGCCAATAAAAAAAAAAAAACTTTTTAATGAAAAGTTTTAGTGCTAGGATGATGTGTTTTTCTGGACATATTGAAATTGGTTTATTTCGCAAAACTGTAATGGAAACACTGTACCGTATGAGTCATATGATAAACAACCGGATGTAGCCATAGGCGCAAACCACGAAGAAGAAGACGACAGGAAGTAGTTGAAGTGTGACGGCGCGGCATGTTTTTAATGACTTATTGCGTGAACAAACTTATTCACTTGTGGTTTTAATTGCGTTTGTTGTCTAATGGAAACACTGCAAATGAGAAATTGCGTTTTTTCTACATTAGCGGATTACTGACAACATTTTTGCTCACATTTGTATGGAAAATGCAGGTATGTCTCAAAGTTTCCACTATCTAGTTCAGTGTTTCTCAACCTTTTTTGGGCCAGCGCCCCCCCAGCATTTATCCAGGTCCCTCACCGCCCCCACCAAAGAATTTGTAGGCTACTTTGAACTGACTATTATTTTATTAATAATATTACTATCAGTATTGTAGATGTTTAGATTTTTATACTTGTTTCTGTATTTATCATCAAAAATAATTTCCCAGAGAACAAAAAAGTCATGGGAATAGAAATTATTTTCACAGGCGTCTGAAAAATGCAATGAACATTCAACTTAAAATAGGTAGGCCTAACAGCAGCCAATCAGAGTGGAAAAAATATTCTTATTCTTTGCCATTTTCTAGTTGTTAAATATTCCACAAAATGACCAGATAAAAGATGTACAACATGCCAGTTTAAACTTTGATCTATTTGCAAAACGACTGAACTGCAACATTAAAACATGATAGAACTGTAACTACATTAATCATAGCTCTTCTTCTCTTCAGTGTTAGTTTCTGGTGGTGCAGCTCTGTGCTGCCTTCAGGAGAATGGGACATCAGAGCATCATCCATAAAATTTCACCCACATGGCATTTATTGTGCAAACCAGAGCTTTCAGTGGAAAAACAAAAGTTCAAAGTCCTTTTAATGCCATACAAAGATGAGACAGAAACATGGATTATGTCTTTATATAGACCTATTGATTATAGATTAATAGTTTTAATGGAAAGAAATTACAAAGAACAAATCTGGTTCTTAATCAAATCCTAATGAGTCAAATTGAAAGTGTCATGGAGTCATCAGCCTCATGACATTAACACTGATATGAAAAATAATATTGAAGAAATAAATATATCAAATCTAATAAAAACAAATAAGTGATCAGTCCTTTACTGTTATGGTCTGTAAGATATATTTATTCTCAGTACTAAATATGGTCTCAACAAACCCATGACATTTCAACAATATCATTTTACCTTTTATGTGGAAATAGTGTCTGTTTATTCTTGCCATACAGTCCTCTGTATTAATTATTGCTTGAAAGGTCTTGTCATACCAGTTTATTCCTCTGTATTTACTTTTAGTTTCTTAGTTTATTCTTGCATTTTGTTCTTCATTCATTTCCATTTAGTTTCATTTCATTAGTATTATCCTCTCTTGGTTTATTGCTATGTCCACTTTAGTTTCTTTCCTGTTGCTAGATTTATTTTATCATTTATTGACCATCAGTAATCTTCACTCATCACCTGCTGCGCCGCCTAATCGTCATGTGTTTCACATCATATGCTGATTTTTCACTGTTCAGCGTCGGATTTTCTGTTTTTATGCCATAATTCACATCTAGTTAGTCGCTGCGTTTTATGTCCCGCTTCTCCTGTTTCAACAATGTGCGCGTCGATTTTTTTTTTTTTTAACCCCCTAAGGTGCAGGGCGGTCGGGAAGCGCATCGATGGGGAAAAGGCAGACTGACATAAACCTTTTAAAACAACGGAAACAATTTCGGTATTCTGATTATTGAAATTTAAAAGTGCTGTGTTGTTCTACCACCCCCGTTTCATACCGGACCATTTACAGCACCGGTGTTAACGCTATAAAATGAACGCTCTCTATCACGGCCGTGCAGAGACCACTAAAGGGGCAGGTGCTCAACAACAAAAAAAGGGCTCATCTAACCGCATTCTAGGACAGAATATTAACAGCCTCTCAGCTTTCAGAGTTTAATAAACAACGATAAATTACAAAATTGTGACATATACAATAAAAGCTAATGAACATCTCCATATAGAGCATAACACTATGACTATGTAAGATATTTTATTAGTAATTTCTTTCTGCAGGTCTATTTTGTTATAGGAAAGTATTTCAATATTCAAACCCACAATTTAGCAAGATATGTAAATCAGAGCTGGACCACCAGACATATTTTGTCTTTACAGAATTACACTATTAAAAATATAAACAACGGCACAATGCAACCTTTTAGTGGACTGTAATCTATAAAAGAGCTGCCTGTTTGCTGCACTTGCAGTGGAGATGAAGATGGTCCATTCAGAAAAGCAGAGCTGTATGTGGAACTGCAGAAAAACAAAAAAAACAAAAGCAAAAATCGAATCGTTAATGCCACCATGAGAAAAGCCTGCTGAGTTTTGCTTAAAAAAAACTTTTTAAAAAATTTAAATCACACATTTTTGACTCATGAAGTTAACTTTTTTTGCAAAACAAACTTATTTGCGCTTGTCATAAATATTTTCTTGCTCTTCTAAGTTTTTGTTTGTGACTCAAAGTTTTGCTTGTGATTCTCACATGACGTCTTGAGCAGGGCCTAAAATCAAAACAAAAGATTCCTGATGTGTGCAAATAAATGTTTATGTTTGGTAAAAATTTGTTATTTAATAATAAAAAAAAGTCTTTTAAACAAAACTTTTTTTAAAGAAATCATTACAATTCCAAAAGTTTTGATTACAATTTTATTTTATTTTATTTTATTTTATTTTGCCGACCTCTAAACGCCCCCTGGGGTCAGTACCGTCCACGTTGAGAACCGCTAATCTAGTTGAAGCATTTAGAAGCAGTCTTCTGTTTTAACCGCCCACCTTGTGCAATGCACTATATGATCGTCACTGCAAGGATTTTACTGATCACACAATGACTTCTAGTAATTTATGGAGCTTTTTTTTTTATTATTGGGAGTTTATCAGTCATAAATGAGTAAAGAACACAGAAGATATTTGTCATGTTGCTCATTAAATTTCCACAGACAGTTATCAGACTTCTAAAAGATAATTTAGCATTACAAATCAGCTGTTTTTCCATGACTCTGCTTTGACCTAGATCGCAGAGTCAGAGCTCTTATGGTGCCTTTTTCCATTGGATGGCATACCCTTCATAAAGTAAGTAATATATTGGTAGTCGTGTTTATTACCACATTTCAGCAACAAGGCAGTTCTTAACACCATGAAGACATTATGTAACAAGCAATAAATCTTGCAAACGCTTTTTTACAGAGGGTCATGTAGATGTGGGTAATTTTTCTCATTTGCCTGGTAGTTATTTAAAAGAAGAAGAAAAATTGTATGAAAGATCTTCCATGGTGCTGGCTTTACAATAAACTATTCAGTATTACGCTGTGGTATTGAGGCAATTATAGAAAGAAAATAAACAAAATAGAAAAAGTAAACAGGGAAGAGTAAATTTCTACCAAAAATTAGGTTTATCTCAGAAATTTCTAATAATTTTTTTTAAATCCTTGTTTTTTATAAAAAGTTGTGGAGTTTTTCTGGCGGAAATATACTCCTTATTGTTCTACCTACAATTGTCGGTCATACAGGAATAATGGATATATATATATATATATATATATATATATATATATATATATATATATTAGAGGTATGTCGATCGATTGGCCACCGATCATAATTGGCCAATTTTCGTGAAAAAGTGTATGATCGGTGATCGGCGATCATTGTCTTTTGTTGCCGATCACACAAACCGATCACCTGCATCTCATTTCGCAGCCTGTCTGTGAAGCTGATCTCCTCTTTCCTTCACACTGTTCAAATGCGCAGCAACAAGTCCTAAGCGATGTAGAACTATAACGCATTGTGTGAATGGGGAAGTTTGCATATTGCGGCATAAAATTGAAGCACGTGGGGTGAAGCAGGTAAAAATGCATCAACACAACAAATCTAATATGGGATAAAAACAATGCCATACTTGACGGAGTTTGGCTACGTCGAGGCTCACTGCGGTAAAAAAGACGATCAGATGACAGGTAAAGCAGCGCGCAGCTACAAAAACTCACCCAGATTAGCATGACGGTCAGAAAGCTAAACAAATAACCCGCAACATTATTTAAGTCTTCGAGTTGTGATGTAAGACACTGGTTCTGCTCTCGCTGTTGAACCGCTGCTACGCTACAGGTATTTGATAGACGGAGCGCCGCTTCTGCTCCACCAGGTAGTGACTCTCACACCAAACCTATGTTTGAAGCTGCAGCATCTAACTTAAAAAAATACATTTTACATACATATTAAAACTTTCGTTGTCCTAACATGAGACAGATAATCTGAAAGAATAATCGATCTCCTCCCTGTTCTGCATAATTACTCCGCTCAATCAAAAACAGCCACTCAGAACTAGCAGTAATCAGCTAGCTGCCATGCTATCAGGAAGTTTTCATTCAGTAACTCTGGATTGTTTATTGTAATGGAACCTGCATTTGCCTTTGAATTTATACTTGAATTTTTTTGGAAATGTTGAGAGGTTTTATTTTTACTCTTTGCATTGTTTAGCCTCTTCAGAGCCTTCATATGTTATCAGTCTGTTAAAGATAGTATTATTGATAGCAGTACAATTTGCAGAATGGCTGTTTTGTTTAGTTTTCTTCTTGGAAAAAGTTATTAAAAACAAGTTTTTGTCTAAATTAAGGTGAATTCATGGTTCCCTTTTCCACATAATGTAACCGGTAGTGTTTATGATAAAAAAAATTTTTTTTTAATTATGTGATGGGTATCGGTGATCAGTATCGGTGTTCGGCCCTCATGGGTGATCGGTATCGGCATTAGTAATTCATTAGTAAAACACTGGTGTACGTTTATGTGAAATTAAAACAATTGTTATACTTGAATACCAGTTTTAAAGATATTGAATTTCATAAAGAACTGTCTTTATATGAAGTGTTTGGGTATAAATATTAGAGGTGTGCCGATCAATCGGCCACCGATCATAATCGGCTGATTTCCGTGAAAAAGTGTATGATCGGTGATCGCCGATCACGGTCTCTTGTTGCCGTTCACACAAACCGATCACCTGCATCTCATTTCGCAGCCTTGCTGTGAAGCTGATCTCCTCTTTCCTTCACACTGCGCAAACGCGCAGCAACAAGTCCTAAGCGATGTGGAACTATAACGCATTGTGTGAATGGGGAAGTTTGCGTGTTGCGCGGAAAATTGAAGCACGTCAAAATGCATCAACAGGACAAATCTAATATGGCATAAAAACAATGGCATACTTGACAGAGTTTGGCTATGTCGAGGCTCACTGTAGTGAAAAGACATATGGATTATCAGATAACAGGTAAAGCTGAGCTACAAACACTCACCTTTATTATTAGCATGACGGTCAGAAAGCTAAACAAATAACCCGCAAAATTATTTAAGTCTTCGAGCTGTGATGTGGTTCTGCTCTCGCTGTTGAACCGCTGCTATGCGCTACAGGTAGTAATATTTCACAGACAGAGCGCCGCTTCTGCTCCACCTGGTAGTGACTCTCACACCGAACCTGTTTAAAGCTGCAGCATCTAACTTAAAAAAATAAATTTTACATACTATTAAAACTTTTGCTGTCCTAACATGAGACAGATAATCTCTGAAAAAATAATCGATCTCCTCCCTGTTCTGCATAATTACTCTGCTCAGTCAGAAACAGCCAATCAGAACTAGCAGTAATCAGCTAGCCGCCATGCTATCAGGAAGTTTTCATTCAGTAACTCTGGATTGTTTATTGTAATGAATCCTGTATTTGCCTTTGAATGTTAAGTTTTATACTTGAATTTTTTGGCAATGTTGAGAGTTTTTATTTTGGCTCTTTGCATTATTTAGCCTCTTCAGAGCCTTCATATGCTATCAGTCTGTTAAAGATAGTATTATTGATAGTACAATTTGCACAATGCCTGTTTTGTTTAGTTGTCTTCTTGGAAAAAGTTATTAAAAACAAGTTTTTGTCTAAATTAAGGTGAATTCATGGTTCCTTTTTCCACATAATGTAACCGATAGAGCTTATGATTAAAAAAATAATAATTATGTGATCGGTATCGGTGATCGGCCCTCATGTGTGATCAGAATCGGTATCGATCAGGAAAAAACCTGATCGGCGCATCTCTAATATATATATATACACTGCTCAAAAAAATAAAGGGAACACTCAAATAATACATCCTAGATCTGAATGAATGAAATATTCTCATTGAATACTTTGTTCTGTACAAAGTTGAATGTGCTGACAACAAAATCACACAAAAATCATCAATGAAAATCAAATTTATTAACCAATGGAGGCCTGGATTTGGAGCCACACACAAAATTAAAGTGAAAAAACACACTACAGGCTGATCCAACTTTAATGTAATGTCCTTAAAACAAGTCAAAATAAGGCTCAGTATTGTGTGTGGCCTCCACGTGCCTGTATGACCTCCCTACAACGCCTGGGCATGCTCCTGATGAGGTGGCGGATGGTCTCCTGAGGGATCTCCTCCCAGACCTGGACTAAAGCATCCGCCAACTCCTGGACAGTCTGTGGTGCTCAATCGGATTCAGGTCTAGGGAACGGGCGGGCCAGTCCATAGCTTCAATGCCTTCATCTTGCAGGAACTGCTGACACACTCCAGCCACATGAGGTCTAGCATTGTCCTGCATTAGAAGGAACCCAGGGCCAACCGCACCAGCATATGGTCTCACAAGGGGTCTGAGGATCTCATCTCGGTACCTAATGGTAGTCAGGCTACCGCTGGTGAGCACATGGAGGGCTGTGCGGCCCTCCAAAGAAATGCCACCCCACACCATTACTGACCCACTGCCAAACCGGTCATGCTGAAGGATGTTGCAGGCAGCAGACCGCTCTCCACGGCGTCTCCAGACTCTGTCACATGTGGTCAGTATGAACCTGCTTTCATCTGTGAAGAGCACAAGGCGCCTGTGGCGAATTTGCCAATCCTGGTGTTCTCTGGCAAATGCCAAGCGTCCTGCCCGGTGTTGGGCTGTGAGCACAACCCCCATCTGTGGACGTCAGGCCCTCATTCCATCCTCATGGAGTCGGTTTCTAACCGTTTGCGCAGACACATGAACATTTGTGGCCTGCTGGAGGTCATTTTGCAGGGCTCTGGCAGTGCTCCTCATGTTCCTTCTTGCACAAAGTCGGAGGTAGCGGTCCTGCTGCTGGGTTGTTGCCCTCCTACGGCCTCCTCCACCTCTCCTGGTGTACTGGCCTGTCTCCTGGTAGCGCCTCCAGCCTCTGGACACTACGCTGACAGACACAGCAAACCTTCTTGCCACAGCTCGCATTGATGTGCCATCCTGGATGAGCTGCACTACCTGAGCCACTTGTGTGGGTTGTAGAGTCCGTCTCATGCTACCACGAGTGTGAAAGCACCACCAACATTCAAAACTGACCAAAACATCAGCCAGACAGCATAGGTACTGAGAAGTGGTCTGTGGTCCCCACCTGCAGAACCACTCCTTTATTGAGTGTGTCTTGCTAATTGCCAATAATTTCCATCTGTTGTCTATTCCATTTGCACAACAGCAGGGGAAATTGATTGTCAATCAGTGTTGCTTCATAAGTGGACAGTTTGATTTCACAGAAGTTTGATTTACTTGGAGTTATATTGTGTTGTTTAAGTGTTCCCTTTATTTTTTTGAGCAGTGTATATTGTATATTAATCTCAGCATTCCTTCTTTAAGTAACAATACATAAGAATAGGATATGGCCATGTTGTGGTTAATTAATTTTGATAACCTGCATTATCAAACTTGGAGGCATATTCAGGGAAACCAGAGAACAAAAAAGTAAGAAAGATGATATTTTGTAAAGCTTTGTAGCTTTACACAAAAAAAGCAAGAGAAAATTTGCAATAAAATAAAAGAGAAACAAGAAAGCAAACTTAAGAGTGTTTATTAAAACTATTTAATTGAAAATCAAGTTTCATTGGTTCCTCTGGAATATGACAACACTTTTACAAGTAGGTGTTGACGTTTGTAAAACTGAGTTTTACATTTTATGTAATGTAAAACTCTTTGCATTTTACAACATAATGTCAAACTATTAGCGGCATATTTTAACGATCACAGGGTTCGTTCCTCCAACATGACCGCATTACATCATAACCCTGGGTGGGACTAATAGCAGGAGATAAACATGGTTTCCCAATGTTGAGCAAAGGTTTGTGGGTAAAGGAAAAACAACAAAGGTGAACGACAAAACGTAAAAAAAAACAAAAAAAAAAAACGATGTCATAAACAGAATCATTTCTTCATCAAGAAAGAGAGAAGGGCTCCTATCAGTCCACCAGTCCGGGGGGGGGTTCCGGCTTCTCCGTCGTCATGACGTCTCATCTATAAGACACAGAGGAAAAACGCAGTTTCGCATCAGTTCAGCCCTCACAATTACGCAAATATCGAAAGGTTTTTGCGCGTGAGACGCTCACCTGTTTAGAAAATGCCCTGCTCCTTTCTGCGGTCAATGTCCCGCTTCAGCTGGCAGGTGGCACACAAGGGGCAGCAGCCCGCAGCCAGGTAATCCTTACACAGAGATCCCTACGAGCACAAAGCAGTCACTATGAGAGGTTGGTTCTCCTGACCGAGCTGATAAAATAAAATAAAAAATGTATGGATGCCAGGAGGAAGTTCAGTTTGTGTGGGCAGAAATATGACTCTAAGCTAGGGTTATAAATTATATGGGCTTTAAACAGGAACTGGAAAACAAAGAGGTTCATGCAGCTTCTACAATTCCTAAAGAAAAAAAATTCAAACACTTAAGACTTTTATCATCCAGTTTTTGGTAGAAAGAGAGAAAAGAGAAAAAATATAAATCATGCAATTATTGAGCAAGTTTTCATTCATCATGCGAATAATTAATTTATTGCTTATTGCGACAGGTCTACGTATTCATGAAAAAAATAAAATAACATTTTTGGGCCACCCCTAAAAATGAGAGCCTTGGGCTACTGTCCAGTTAAGCACTTTCTAAAGTAAGAACAAACGTAGAAACTAGTAGCTGTGATTTCCACCTTTCTTGCATACAAAATGGCAGATAATAAAATAAATATATTATCTTGACTATACAGCTAAACTTCTTGGGGAAATACTGCGAGAACACGATACTTTCAGCACATGGACGTAAAAAGCATGTGGAGGTATAAAGTAACCGTTTTTAGACGCATTTATTGGTTAACAGTTTGTTTAAAATGATGTCACTGTGTGGCCGGATGCCAATGTGGCGACAGTAATGTCCCTCATCTGTCACTCTGCCAAGGCAGCGTGAGAATCACACCTTTGTCATAAAAGTATTGCAGTAATAATACTTAGATGATGTATTAAGTTGCATCTTAAAAAGCTTGTCAGCTTTCTGCCTGCTGCTGTTTGTCAAGTATACAGAGGCGGTTCTGGCATAAATGGTTCCCTGGGCAGGTCCAGCTCTGTGGGCTCCATGCGGTGCTTACACTGTGGGGAGGGACAATTCCCTATTGAATGGAGAGATAATTATTCAACCAACTGTAGGAAGTTGCTGAAATGAAGCTTTGGCGCAAATTCAATCTGGAAGGCTCTTAAGCCTGACCTGCCTCATCAATCAGCGCCTCCCTCTCATCACCCTGGACCTATCAGCGTTGGATCAAGCCTCTCGCTTCAGCCAATCATTGTTTGAGCTCCAGTTGAAAAGGACCTCCTGGCCATGGCCTCCTCCGCTTACCAGCTGCGATCAACCCACCTCCGCCCCATCTCCACCTTCTGCTCCTGGCTCTCAGGTCACATCCTTCTTCGACCGCCGCCACCAGTACAGGCCCCGGGGGGATTACATTCCTATACAGCATCAGGAATGTTTATCGAGCTTATCGAAGTTCCAGCTCGACATCCCCTGCCGGGGCCTGAACGCCAAAGAACTTTAATGTTTATTTGTCATTAAACTTTATTTAATCGCTTTCTTTCTCTGTCTGAGTCTCTCCAGATTGAAAAGATATTTACTTTAACCACCCATGCTCTGAAATAGTAATTTAAATATTAAATTAAATACATTTTGTCAAATAGCTTCTTCCGGGTTCTTTCAGATGGATTTATTTGAACCGTTTTCTAATGCTATGTTTAGTGGGACATTCTTCTCTACCTATTTCTACAGTAGAAGTTGTGAATTCAACTTGGTCTTATTACTTTGGGAGCTCACCCTGATGTTGTATCTGGTTCTGTAGACGGCGCGGATCGGCATGCCGACGCCGCACAGACAGCACTCGTCCATGTCTCTGGCGATGGAGCAGCCGAGACACAGGAAGCAGAAAAACCCGCAGCAACCTTAAGACACAAAGAGTGAAGCCGCATTAAAGGAAACGTTAGGAGATGGTGAGACTTTTTACGCGTTTCAGCTGCGACGTCAGCTCCTGGTGCTCTTTTTGTTTGTCATGCTAAGCTAAATAGCGTTATCTTAGCATAGACGGACTATGGGATAACTGCAAACTACTTAAACTGAAGGAGTTTCACATTTCCATCATTGAATCCACTGTTAGATATTGGCTTTATGTCGAAATATGTCAAGAAAAAAAGCCATTGTAAAAGAAAAAATAAGAACTTCTATGCACTACTTTATTGTAATGATAAACGTATGATAAGGGGCAGAAAACTTAGCACTTGTGGCATGACAAAATATTGAAAAGGTTCAAGAGATATTTCTACTTTTTTGTAGCACCTTCTGATTGCTTTTGCACTGTAAAAAAACGGACGTGGAATTTACATAAAAACTGAAATCGCAACAGAGAAATATTGTAAAGTGGGAAACATAAATGTGGCGTTTAATCTAGAGAAACCTTTTGTAAACTAACAAACAAAATGTTTGTTGTTTTTACTGCAGCAATATGGGAGCATTATCAAATTTATTTCTTAAAACTACAAACGGTGGTGACAGGCAGAAAAATATTGTTATAGTCTTAAAACAATTCTGTTAACATGACATTCAGATACTGGGAAAACTATAGTTTTTGTCATATTAGTCACTTTATGCTGTATTTTTTACATAGAACATTGCTATGGTGAAATTAATATTTAACCTTTGCAGCCTTAACTTCTTATTAATTTACTGCTGTAATTTCAATCACTGTAAATTTAGATATTTCTTAGTAGATTTAATTACTCAGAATCTGTCATTTTCAAAGGAAAACTCTGGAAACCACATGTGTCAGAGTTTTCCTGTAAAAAAAATAACCCTTTTTTTTTTTTACAGTGTAGCGATTGACAAATGCTGAAAATGATCAAAATTTCAAACAATTCATTTTGAAAAAAATAAAAGAGTAGAAAGCTACTTACAGGTTCCACAGTCATCGCAGCAGTCGCACAGATCTGTCTGGAAGTCGGAGGGCTCGTATTTGCCTGGTTGGTTGGTCACAGCCATGGCGACGATGATGAAAACTTCGCTCTGGGGGATGAAGAGAATCCCAAATCACTTAAATCTCCTCCCTCACAGGTCTCCGTAAATCTCTCTTCGCTTCAAGCGTCAAACAGCGTGGAAGCCGTAGTTTCCAGAGAAGCGGTTAGAAGGATGAATCTTACCAGATGTAGATCAGAAGGACGGTGAGTCGGTCTCCTGGGCGACAGGTAGAGAGCAGGAGGCGACGGCGGCCTTTATAAACAAACAAAGGTGGCCGACTGGAGCCACGTATGTGTAACGCCCGTCCAATCGTGACGACAGGTTTCTGGAAAACAGATTGTTAAACACACCTATACACACCCCACAGTGAGGCAATAAACCTCAGTGGTGAGGCTGTTTCCTTTGCTTGTTTTTAAACCTGCGTCTTTTTCAGGAAACATTTACAGCACATGTGATGTTCGATGTTGGATACGACGGCATCAAATTGAAGTAAGATGTGAGACAAATCCTGGAAGGAAGTTTGAAGGTGTGTGAAAAAGATTAAAAATAAATTCATGTTCTACTAGAAATGCAGTATCTGACACATTATATGTTTAGAGAGAGGCAAATATTGAACATGAGTACATTTGGTAAAAGGAGAATGTCACCTGAACAATTGTTCAAATCTATATGTAATATTTCATATTCATAGATGTCTTTCCTCTTATGCTTTTGTCAGATGCCATTAAAAAAACATATAAAGACAACATAATTTTCCTTCCAAAAATACTCAATTTGCCTATCAAAAACCTGCGTGTTATAGAATTTCTTCACATAAACTACAAGTGTTTTAAAAATACATTATAAAAAGACTGAAAAAAGAAAGAGAAAGGTATATGGAAACATATGCTGACATGATTTTCTTGTATAGCACACTCAAAAACATGAACTGAAGATGATTTAAAGCTGAATGTTTCCACGTTTTTCTCCATTTCCTTTCCGTACCCTCTTTACCCTCCAACAATAAAAGTAGATAAATAATTCCTTTTCTTTTGTCTCTTTTTTTGTCAACCCCATTGTTATTGACTTCGCAACTGTTGCTATTTTTCACGACTTTTCAGACTAAAGTATCGGTATCGACTGAAATCGGAATCAATCGGCAGGTCAGGCTTTTTAAAGATCGCCGCTCAGCCAAAAAACTGCCATTGGCGCGCCGCGGCAAACGTGAAAACAAAGCATGCAATGAAAACAAACAAGTATCAATAATTGTGCCACTGCTGATTTTGTTAAAAAATATATATATAACTATATGTTAAACCCCCACTCCCACCGCTGCCACCAAATAAATGTTTGGACATGTGTTTTATGTGAAACCAAACTCATATTCAAGGACTTTGAGAGCTGCGTTAATAACGACCCGCCCTTTAGCACTGATGGGATTAATGTCAAACAACATAAAATCTATGCATTATTAATGACAGACTGATTGCACGCCATAAGCACCTTATCTTGTATGAGTTGCACAAGTTGGTGGACAGTTTGAATTTTATGGACCCTGGTTGCAGGAAGCCAGATTAGATTATGACTGACCTGGACTGACTCAGCTGGGTGTTGGCCCTGCTCCAACACAAAGAGTGAGAAGGATCGGTTTTAAGTAGCTGAAATAAGAGGATATTTTTATACTCACTTTTATTGTTTTACTTTAATTGACTCAATAAATAATGATTATAAGATGGGGAAACAGTGGTTTTCACACTTTTTGCACCATGAGCCAAAATTGTAGGAGTGCAAAACAGTTTTAAAAAGTGACAACGTAAAATTATTTGCAATTTATTTTCTGTATTTTTTTTAAGCAACTGCATGTGTAATTCCATAAAGCTGAACTATAATGCTGCTTCTACCAGATTAGGATAGACCTATAGGCAATGCAAAACATTATCATTGTATTTTTCTTTTACACAAAATCCCTTAGAAATCAGATTTTAGTGTGTTCTATTCTGAGCTTTCAAAATTAGCTTTTAGGTTCCCTTGTCTCTTTAAATCCAGCTGCTGCTGACCACGTCCCCCGCCCCTTCTCAACTCAATGTTTACACTCCAGTGAAAATGGCTGCAAACAGATGTCCAATTACACAACTGGACATCTTTGAAAAGCAGAAGCGGAACCAACATGAATGCGGGAAGTGGTTTCTGGATGGTAGGTCAACAACAAAACACTTGTCTGTCTTACAGCAGTCATTGTACAACACATACAGCCATAAAGCCAGCTCACCAAACATGCTGGAGCTCAGCTTGGGTTGCTAGGTAACGATGCAGGCGCTTTCGATTGTGGCTCAACAATCCTGAGGATTTTTTAAATGGCTTGTTTTTCAGTCACCAAAAAATTTCGAAGCTTTTAGAAGCATTTGAGATCCAAATGGAAGTGTAAAAACGCAGAAGATGTAAATTTTTGTAATAGGTCCCCTTTAAAAACTATACATACCTTCGAACTTGTCCATAATTTGTTGCATTATATATTTCATATTACAACCACAAAATCTATGTCTTTTATTGAAATTTTACGTAACAGAACAACATACATAAGCACTCAGTTGTGTAGCTGAAGGGAACTGATGCATAGTTTTCAAATTTCTTTGTAATACCCTTTAGATCTGAACTTCAACTAGGCCATTCGGAAACATAAACAGGCTTCAGTCTAAGCAATGAATGTGTAGCGCTGACTATTTAGAAGAGGTGTGCCTCTGGAACAGAAAATGGCTTTTTGGATTGTAAAGGTTGATGAAAAACATCCACCATAATAATAAAAAAGTCTTACTCCAGGTTTTCTTACAGGATTTCTAGCAACATAATGTTGCCACCACCAGTGTGGGGACAGAGTGCTTAGTGTTGTATTTCTCTTTCTGCAGAAAGAACTTTGCACGTTAGCCAAAAAGCTTGGTTTGGCTCCCATCGGAACAGGTTATTTATTCATTTCACAAACAAAAAAATATGGATCTTTAAATGACCAACAATTGAACATTGAGCCACTGCAAAAGTCGACAGAAAGAGGCTGCTGCACCTCAGAAAATACAAGAACACTGCTTAAAAAAACAGACATGAGGTATAACACTATTGCTCAATACTGTTTAAACAGTAAAAGTTATACTTTTATAACTTTACAGAGTGAAACGTACAGAGTGAAACATTCCACTCTGTACCGACATCCCAACGCCATAAACCTCGAAGCGGACGCACTAGCGCCACACCTTGACCCTTTTTATTTTATTTTTTTACAACCGCAGATATATTTGCGTATACATTGCTTTCCTTCATGTGCCTCTTCCAACAGTTTTCTGAGCCTTCGGGTTTCTAAATGCCGTGCTGCGCTCCGTTTTGCACACAAGGTGGCGCTGCTTCCCCATGAAACCAACCGAGCCCCCCCCCCCATCCCCCCGGTCTTTCTGCGTTATGAGCTCACATAATAACGACCTGGCTGTAATGATATGGGCTCCCGACATAATGAGCAGCTGTAACTGAAACTCAGGAAGGGGCATGATTTTCAATTTCCGACAGAATAAAGATAGACGCGCTCCAAATGACTCTGAACAGGGCTGTCTGTCATTAGGCTGCAGCTCCAGCTCAGGCAGCGGCTTCTCAAACGTGGGGCTTGGCGAGGACGAGCACAGCGGCTCCAAACGGGAACGCGCAGGTCCACGTGCGTTTTAAGCAGCAGAATGTTGAGATCTAAAACAAAATTATACTCCCATTTATCTCACTGTTGCTAAGACAGACTTCAATACAAACCGGGCAAAACATACTGTTATTTTCTTCTTTAATCATTAGTTGGTATTAACAGTTTAATCTCTTACTCAAATAGTGAGATTCCTTCAAATGGCCACATGATCAGCTTAAGACGTCAGTGTGTAGACGGTATCAAAATGTTTCCATCAAGTTTTTTTTTTCTTTTTTTTCTTTGTAATATCTTGGGGACCGTAGCTGAAATTGTAAATACTACATTCAAATTTAGATTTTTGTAAAAATTAAAAAGAAAAAAAAAAGACAAAACAGTGATGTCAGATTTTCTGCCAAGTTATCACATTATTGGCAGCACGTAGCCACACCCTTCCTACGCTATTCGATTCAAATCTCGCTTCGCAACTTGATCTAGGCTTTCTCCCATTAACTCCGGAGTTAATGGAAATTTCTTGAACAGGAGGAGAAGTTGGGAACGACGTCGTCAATTTTCTGTGATGTTTTACAATCCTAATGTGCCTGGAGTTTTAACAATGGCAGCGGAGGAAGTGAACGAATCCATGTTGACCAAGCTTCCAAATATAATTAAAGTTGACAACCGAGTTGTTCGGCTTCTTTCTTTGCACTGGAGGAGGGGTTTGCAGCGCAGGCAACTTCGGGTAAGCTTCATATCATCGGACTGGGGCATTACAGATGTCAGGGGCAAATCCTAGAAATCGTTTCTCAATGGTCGAGACCCTCTGCACGAAACAAAGCGTAGAACATGATACTGATTTTTTTTTACCAGGCTACATTATCACTGGATTTTTGTTCATTTTGTGCTTTGATTATCTAAGAAAAATTGAATTTCTTCACATTCTGATAACCTGAAGAATCGCAGCAATACTGTATATCTGTGACAATTTCACTGACTTGTTTTTTTTTGCTATTGTAAATGTTCTTAAGCATTTGTCTTATTTGTAAGTGAGCGAAACGTGTAGGCTCTTCAGTTCATCCAGTTGACCAGCAGAGTGCAGGTGGTGGAGGGACAAACCATCTTTAAGCTCCAAACATCTTAACTTCTTAGCAAAACTGTCACTTTGGGGCTTCCACTGGCATTCTCAATAAAAAAAACTCGAACCATTAAAATGGCATGATGGGAAATTTGACCGTTTTCAAATCAAGCAAAGCTTTTTGAACTCTTGATATACCTTTGCAGCTGTTATTGGCTGAATAATGGCTCTCAATGTGGTTGGTTCAGTTCCCGCATTGTAGAAAAGCCTTTGTAACACTTTCAAGACTGAAATCAATGTTGATGATTTTATTTCTTCTGTTCTTGAAGTTCTTCAGATCAGGACATGAAGTGTTGCTTTTTGAGATTTTTCAGTAAAATTCATGCGGTTAGACAGGTTCTGTTTCAGTGATTTCTAAACTTCAGATTGTGTTTTATCACTGGGCCAGGTTGGTTTGGATAGACTTTTCCCCTGTGATCAAAGTCATAATTAAAAATCTGAAACACTGAAGTGTAACGAAACTGAATGCAAGAGGAAAAGTAATTTGTCCAAAAACTGTTACGTAAATCCAATGTTACTCTCATTTGAGAATCTCTGTGAACTAGTTCCACAGCATTTATTTCGACGGTCCTCAGAAATGAGTTAGAACCAAACGTAGAGTAAAATATCAAAACCAAGTTGTTGACAATAAGACACCAGAAGAAGCCTCATCATTGTTTACCAGCCACCATTTTGAAGTAACTAATGACCTGAAAAAGAAGATTGAATATGTAATAATTAGATGGTAAAAATATTTTTAGTGTCAGTGGGTTTGAGGTAAAGACTGTAGGAGACTTTGTAAAAGACGTTTCTTCAGTTAAGATAACGTTAGTCTTTTATTTGCTAAGTAGTTAGCACAAGTAGTTGCTAGCTATGTTCTATGTTCACACTTTGGCCAAAAGATTTGGCCAAAAAGTTGGTTTAGACAAACCAAGAAGCTATAACTTTTTTCTATTTAAAATTTGGAACAATTGTAGTTTGAAAATTGGGATTGTATTAATATAATAATGTAAGTTTGTTTGAAATATAGATCCAAAGAGGAGGATAAAATATTATTTTCTATTGTTATATGTCAATATAAAATAATGAGTTCATCATGTGGTCAACAAAAGTCTTATTAGATTGTCTGATTTTTTTTAAATCTGGTCATGTTTAATGCACAACTAAACTGAAGACAGAATAATTAATTTGAACCCAAATATTACTTTTATTCAGGAATTCAAGTTACCGTCGATTCTTTTCAACTCAGGTCTTTTGACCTCAGATTGAAAATCTAGCACAGTTAGGACCTCAATTGAATCAATGGGTTGGTTTAACCTAGAATTCATTCAGCTGGCTTAGAATATAAATATCTAAAATCCAATTAAATGAATCTGCTCAGTCTCCAAAATTTTTAATTTGGGTTTTAAGTAAAACAACCAGGAGTTTACAAATGAAAAACCAACATCTAAGGACTAAGGACTGGCTTAGAACCACCACTGACCAAAAACACTTGCAAGCTCATCTCACATTTTTCCTAAATATGTTAATGATCCCCAAGACTATAATGAGGCATGGTGAGGTAAAAGCGGATTATGTGGATTTGTTTTTGGAAGGTGTGCATCTCATTACATCTGGGTTAACATTGCCAAACATGGTGGTGGTAATCATGAACTTGGTATTCTAGCAGAAAACCCTGAAGGAGAGAATCCTGCCATGGGTTTATGACCATAAGGCAAGGTCTGGACTGAAATCCAATTGAGATGTTTTGGCATGACCTTAAATAGGTGTTTCTTGCTTGAACATCCTCCAATGCGGCTGTATTAAAATAATTCTGAGAAAAGTGTGAAAAGTTCCTTCACATAGATGCAAAAGTCTAATTTTGCATCTATGTAATTGCCAGCTATCTAAAATGCTTGATGGTAGCTTTAAGCACTATGGTTGGTACTAGGGATTCAACCAATTAATCTACTGACCATTAATTGTCAATTAATGGTTTATTAGATTAAAATTAGTTTACCTAATGTCTGCTTAGATTTTTTTCTAGTGTTTTAGTTTGGCCGCCATCCAGCAGAGGGTGCTGGTGGTCATCCTTAATCGGAGCCGTACAGAAACAAAGATGGCGGAGCCACACCTGAACGGGAAAGAACAGCCCAGAAGGAGTCTGCTGTGGGATAGAAAATGCGCTTAATGTGGTTCTGTTTCGAAATGTAGCTACACGAAAAGTTCACCTTAATAGCGCTAATTCAGTCGCGTCAACTTCTCATTCAAAACTGACTGATGTGATACAAAGGTAAGATAAATAAAGCAGAAAAATAGTAACATGGTGGAGAAAAGAAAATGCTTTTTTAAGCACGGGCTGTCGTGAATTAATGCACTTCTTGGTGTGTAAAGTTTTAACTCCTTCAGAGCAAACAGTATCTCTGTACGTCTGTGTTAATGGAGGATTAAGAGAGTCACACATTTCATTATTTTCATCTTTTATTTTTCTATATTCAGCAACGTAAGAGGTTCATATTTTATTTTATATAAATATGTCCTCGTTTAATAATGTGAGAAAACCATAATGTTCAGTGTGCAATACTGCTGACACAAAATAATGTAAAAAATTAAGGTTTTTATTTAAATTAAGCATATCATGAAAAATGTAGCCCTTTTATATGAAAGACTGTTGGCGCTCTTGATAGAGTAAACTCAGGTTTTTAAGAAAATGGCCGCATATCAATGAATTGTTAGTTGATAAGATAAATTAACTCCAGATTAACTTATTAATAACTAGTCGGTGCAATAGCTTATCGGGCTCATGGGCAATTTAGCTTCCAGGTTGATTTGAATAGATGTTCCCATAATAAATGAAAATTTCGTTTCAAATCCCAATTTTGTTATATTTGACTGATATTAAAACGATGAATGTGAAATATGTAAACGTACGTTGTTACCCCAGTTGGGGATGTGAGTTTTCTCCGTGAGGGCTTCAAAGAGCTCAAGTGTTATTTCAGGCCAGCACTGATAGACATGCGCACAGCTGATGGAAGAGAGGCACATCTGCACTGACGTCACCACCCACCCCCTCCGTTTATGCAAAAAAAAAAAAAAAAAAAAACAGCCGTCCTGGACATACCCGGTCCTCTGCGCAGTGGGGAGAAGCAGCCTCCCAGCCAACTTTTGCTGCTGTTTGATGCACTTTCCCCCCCCCCCTCTCCTCCTCTCTCTCCTTTCCTTCTCTATCCAAACCTTCCATAGCTACGCTGAGCCACAAGCATGAACACAAAGTCCAGATTATAAAGGAGAGTAGATAGACTTTAAATGGACCCTTCTGTTGGAGGTCCAATACTTCTCTAAAAAAAAAAAAAAAAAAAAAACCTGAATAGAACTTTTTTTTCTTGTAGTTTTTTGCGGGTGTCCCCACGGGCTGAGGGGGGAGAACTCACACTGCAGATCCAGCAGAGGATGGGAGAATTCAAAAAGGAGATGAGAAGAGCATAGTGGAGGAAGTTTGTGTGCTGAACTTTAAAAAAGAAAAAAAGAAGAAGAAGAAGAAGGGCTGGAGACTTTTGAGCCGAGCTTCACTTTGCACACTCGGACCGGAGCTGACAATGAGGATGGGCATGGTAAATCTCTTCCCCACACTCCTCTCTCTCACCTCTCAGGGAGCAGGTCGGTATCTTCGCGCTGCGTTTCTCGGTGCGTGCAGTTAAATCCTCTCAGGCTGGGTTTTTTTTTTTTTTGCACAGCCGCATTTACATACAGCCTCAGTTTATTTCGGGCGACGCGAGTTGAAGCCTGGGGGGAGTTCTGGGAGCCGGTTGCATGGAAATAAACGCATCGTTTTACGCACAGGTTATTTTTTTCTCCTTTTATGTTTGCAGAGTGTGAAGTTCCGCAGGTTGGCCGTATGCAAACTTTGAAGATCTCCATGTTGCATGCAGTAAATAATTAGAATGTTAATCATAATTAATAACAAGCGGCGCGGTTTATTTTGATTTGCTGGGGCTCCCGGAGGGTTGCGTTTGAGGTACCGGTGTAATGCATGCGGGCCGGCTGCCAGCTGTCTGGGTCAGAGTGGCCAAGTAGGCTGCGCTCTGTCTGGACCGCTGGAGCTCCACAGCTGGGGGAAATACACTCATAACCCGCGATGTTCTCCGAGTCACTTTCGCCGCACTTCTCCCCCCCACCACCACTTCTCTTCTTTTTTTCTTCTATCACCGGACGTGTCCCCGCGTCAGAAATCATCGACGTGCAGAAATTCGATCATGCCCGACTTTTTTGGGATTCACGCGCGCCTTTCAACACGTCACAAATCCTCCGGTTTTTAAGTCCCACCTAGTCGGTCATTAAACTGTCATCAATGCGTGATTAATAAGACGCAAAAAGTAAAGTGAAGAATCTGTCGAGGAACCTGTTGAAACTGGGACACGCGTTTGGGTTGTGCCTTCATTCGTTTGCCCTGAGCTTTGGGTTGTTTTAGCTGAAGATGAGGTGAAGCAAAACTTTCTGTTTACCCAGTATACAGTGGTGGTTCTCACACAGCGGTGCCCTGCCTCGCCACCTACAAGTCAGTAGTTTTCTGAACCATATTTCGTTTGCCTCTCTTTCAGGGTATGTCTTTACCAGCCCAAGCTCGGTAAGTTTGGGTGATGAGCTTCAGCGAACATCAGTCTAAAGCCATCCCATTGTAAGGTCTTGCTGTTTTTGCTTATTGAATGTGAGGCAGTATGTAGACTGATCTCCTAATTCCAAATAGACCCCCATCAATTTTCCTTCCAGAGGAACAGCATCCCCGCAGGATGACGTTTCCGCCACCGTGCTTCACAGAGAACATGTTCTGCTTGACGGACTGCGTTAGGCACAGCATTTTACAGGCAGGGGAGAAAGTTTCATTTGGTCTCATCTTTGTCACCTACATGGCTTTTGGCTACCTTTCAAACAGGACTTCCTAAATCATCCTTTTAAAAAATAACTTTCTTCTTGCCACTCCAGGTCAGATTGTGGGCTAATAATTCCCCTTTCAGTTGCTTCCTCAACCAGACCTCTGGATCATTTCCAAAATACAGTCAGTTTAGATTGACAGCTATGTCGAGGTAGGTTTGCCATATTCCTTGGACTAAATTGTAATTTGTGTGATCTTCGTAGCTTGAGATATTGTTTTATGACCTGTGTTCATTGCTCTGCACGAGGCTGCTTGTTCACAAGGTTCTCTAAAACCTCTTCTCCATTGAGTCTCACTCTAGCTAGTTAATGTCTGATTCAGTTCTAGCCCAGTTGGTGGGAATGTGTGTGAAGGTCAATGAGTCCACAGAAACTATCATCAGTGCTCTGATTATGTCAATTGCCGGTTTCTCCAAAATCTCTTGGTATATTTGTTCATTGCGGTGTTACCCTGTCCAGTTGAGGCAGACAGCATCAACTGGATAATTGATAAAAACGTTTCAATCTCAAGGTCTGACCGTGGAATTATTGATTTTGCATCTAATAATCTCCCCAAACACTATGGTCTTATTACAGGTTGACAATGGCGGCTGAGACGTTGTTCATAAATCCACTGACCAATCAACGAATGCAGTCAATCAAATCGCTTGTGCGCAATACTCGGCTAGGTCCGTCTGCTGATTCCAAAAAAATGGGGTAGATCAATACAGTATCTACAAATGCAGACAAATCTGGCTGGTCATTTCAAACTAAAATGTGCTTTTAAATTTTGCATTTTTTTAAACCAAATATTCAGATACATGAAGAACAGGTTGATTTCAAAAGCAATAGTTCTGACATACTGTAAAACCCAGTCTGATGTTCTTCACAGGAACGCAGATGGGTCAGTCAGGCCAGGCGTCCGAGACAGAGCCTCTGATTTCTCGACTTCTACCTGAGACCGATGGAGGACGGCGTTTTCCCCTGAGCTGCTGACATGCATTCAGAGGCCTGTGAGATGTGGACCGGCTCGCCTTCGAGGGAAATCTGAGACCTTGAATGAGCCGCGGGACACAGGCGGGAGCGTTTCAGTGAAGAAGAGAAACCATGGACCTGTTACGGCGCGGCGCCAGACTGACTTTGCGCTTCTAACCCGACTGTAGCGCCCTCTAGCCGCACCCCATGTCACAGCCTTCCTCGAATTATGGAAATTTTGTGGAAGACGCTGACTTGGACACTGAGCCTCGTGGTGATGGCAGCTTCAGAATTTCAAAGACTTTCTCACAGCTCTCAAGGTAGGACATCACCGTAAAACTTAATTAGTTCTCCATACTTTAGGAATATATGCAAACTCGCTGCCTCAAAGTTGTTTAGTTTTCATTAAGTTAACTGATTGAGTGATATTAACTTGTGTAAATTTACTAAGAGTAACTTAAGCCAACTTAATAAATCTATGTTGTAATTATTTAAACGGCACCTGAAGCTGATTTTTTTTGTATATCATCACCTTCCTAAATTTTATTTTTGCCTAAATCATCTTTTTGCAATAATCCCCACTGATTTTTTTTGTCCAAAATCCCCAGCCTTTCACATTACTTTAGATTAACTAAAATAATTTTTAAAAAGTTTTCACATCAGGAGGCTCGTTTTATTTAAAGAGGCACAATGTACCATTTTGTAGTACAATCAACAAACTATGTCACCTTCAGTAGTTATAAAAATGATATATTCAAGTATGACTTAAAAGAATGTAACTTAAAGCCTTGAAATTGGGTCTCTGTCTCTTTAAAACCTCCTGCTCTTTCTGAAATTCTGACTTCAGGAAGTCATCACAACATCTCTCCTCTGTTAACCCCTTAGCAATGGTTTTACCAGCATTGCACTGAGACGAAGCTCGCATAATGAGTTCAGCAGATATGCACTTCTGCTAGGTGTTTGCTAACTGCTGCTGGCTAGTCTGAAGGAGCTTGGTGGGGCGCAGCGGGGCAGGGGTTCTCTGTGAGGTGGAAGCTTGGAAACTGCAGCTCCTCTTTGAGGCGTTTTGCACAGCTGAATGGTTTCCATGGGAAATTAAAGAATTTCTCAAACATGCAGGAGAAAAACCCAAGGTATTGTTTTGATGAGGGAATAACATTATGACATGATGCAACTCAATCTAAAAAAAAAAAAGAAAAATCAATTTTGCATAATACTGCCCCTTTCAATTAAGCACTTGTTATAACTAGGTAGAGACATAAGATAAATCCACTTCATATATTCAACTGAAGTCAACATTGTAATTCACCATGCACCCCAAAATTCACTAGTTTTTTCAGTTAAACACGGTGTTTTGGTGTACGGTGTGGGACAATTTGTAAAATACCCCCAACTGATTCATCTTTTCGCTCTTCTTCTCTCGCGTTCCTGTGAAAGAGGAGTTCCTGTCTTACCTGCAGCACTACCAGCTGACCGTCCCGGTGCGGGTGGACGAGAACGGGAACTTCCTGAGCTACACCGTGAAGCAACAGCGGCAGGGCCGGCGGAGACGGGCGCTGGCCGACCCCGCCGCCGACCCGCCGGGCTCCCGGATCTTCTACAGGCTGTCGGCGTACGGGAAGCACTTCCACCTGAACCTGACGCTTAACAACAACCTGGTGTCGAAGCATTTCACGGTGGAGTACTGGGGCAAAGAGGGGCCCGAGTGGCGTCACGACGTGCTGGACCACTGCCACTATGTGGGCTCCCTGCGAAGCCAGCATAGCACGACCCGAGTGGCGCTCAGCAACTGCAAGGGCCTGGTGAGTACGACGTGCGCCTCAGATCCAACGAGACGATTCACGCCGCTCACCTCAGACAAACCCTCACATAAACGTCAGATAACTCACACATGCTACCGCCGCCACCGCTGCTGCTGCTCAGCTGGAGGATCCCGCTGGTTGTCTTGGCTCTTTTCCACCTGGCAGGCCGAGTCTGCTGGCAGCTCAGAGTGAGGTCATGCTCATGTAGGAGAATCAAACAATGTCTGCGATCTGGGAATGTGACGCCTCAGCAGCCCGGCTCACGTTCCTCTGGTTGTCACGTTAAGCTCAACGTGCACAGACGAGCGCTCTCTGTTTTACCACGCCTCGCAGAAAAGCCCGTCGCATTTCTTCATCACAGATGTTGGCGTGTTTTATTAAGATTCAACGTGCCAGACAAACGCAGAGACTGTTAGGTTTCCTCCATGCGTATTGTGCTATTTTTTGCATTTAGGTCTGATTGTTTCTGACCAGAGTATTTCCTTACAATTTTTACTATTTGAGTTATTGTCAATTTCTGAAGGTTGTTGGCTGCTCTGGATTTTATTTTGGGGTATTAGATTAATAAGGGTGGACGAAACAAAATCATATCTGGTTTCTTTACATACTAGTTGAATGCTAACTGTTAGCTTAACAGACTGCACTTAAAATTCTCGATGTTGGCTAATCATATTTTAATCTAAAACTATACATCAACAGAATAAATGTTTTCAGTTCAAAAACCCTTTTTTGCTACTAAATGATTGAATAAATACATATAAAAGTTTCATATTTATTGTTTTCAATCTACTATTTGGGTTATTAAACCATCAGACTGGAACAAAGTGATATTTTATCCACTCAGCTTTCAACTTGATCATAAAACTTTGAAAAATAATTCTCGAGAAATGTGAGCTGTGGACGCTGACATTAGTATTCATGACATTTGAATTGAAATAATAAAAATGGACATCAGGATTGCCAACAAAAATGTTGGCAATCCTGATGTAAAATGAGAGACGTTTATTCTGATTTCACGTCAGACAGTGTAAAAAATTTTAAAAATTTTTTATACAGTGTATGTCCCCTTCTGGTTTCAGCTTTATGTATATGTACAGTACAGGCTGTACATATACATAGTTTAGCTGATCTTTACTTCTTTACCTGGGTCGTCGTCATACAGACCTTTGAGAAACAAGACAAAGTACTCCTTTGCACAAAAAGTAATTTGTTTCTTAAACAAACTTTGAAGCAAAACATTTTTTGAAAAGTATTTTTTATGTTTTACTAATATGTTTTTTTTTTTTACATTCTTAACAGTATACATTTGCATATTTAATCAAGAAAGACCCATAGAGGTTTAAAATCTCATTGGACAAAACAGACATTGACCTTGCAAGTAAACTTTTACTGAACATTTTAAGATATAAGTAAAGAACAAATAATTAAAAATGACAAACATCCATCCAAACAGACACTCCTTTGACATAATTTTGTTATCTTTTGAGACACCGATCTCATTTCATTTAAAGGAGAAGCGTCAGGAAAAATCAACTTTTTTGAGCTTTTCATCTTGTTATAATCTTATCCCCTCATCAAAAACATATCTGGAGAGTTCATTCATGTTTGAGAAAGCCTTTACTCTAATCTCCCATGGCAACCAGTCAGCTGTGCAAAACGCCTGGGTGGACTGAACTCCGCCTTCAACAAAGTTTCTCTTCGCTCCTTCAGACTAGCCAGCAACAATTGGCAAATACTTGGTGTAATTGGGGACTTATTATAGGAGCTACTTCTGAGTGCAATGCTGGTAAAAACGTTGCTAAAGGATTAATAGAGGAGCCATGTTGTGATGACTTCCTGGAGGCGGAGTTTCAGAAAGAGCAGGAGCTTCTTAAAGGGCCAGATGATCAATCTTAACACGTTAAATCAGGATATCAAATTTCTTTGATTTATACAGCATTTTTATAACAACTGAAGGTAACATTCATACTTGATTGTGCTATAAAATGACACTATGTGCATAGAAAACACCTTTTCTCGCTTTTAAAGGAGAATCTGTTGAGTCATTTTCACCGAATTTTTGAATGGTGATTTTTGTGCTTTGTCTTTTCTTTGTAAATCAGTACAGATAGCTTAACATCCCAATAACGTATCTGTTCAATTCAATTAATACTTTATTTGTACTTTTTAAAACAACATATTATTATTATTATTATTATTATTATTATTATTATTATTATTATTATTATTATTATTATTATTATCCTTTATTAATTTTTCTTTTTTACAAGAACTCAATATTTTGTGCTAGTCACATAAAATTCTAATAAAATGAATGTAAGTTAGTGGTTCTAATGTGACAAAATAGTTATGAAAAAAACCCTCCAAGGGATATTAATAGTTATGCAAGGCACTGTAAAACAAACTTTTAGAAGCACTAATAAAGTGTCTAATTATCCTGTCTGGGCTTTTAGTCATCCAGAGACTTTGTGACTGTCCAGCGTCTCCCTGCTAATCAAGAACTTGGACGAGGTTTTAATAGCTGCTATCCCTCCGTGCTTCGAGTAACTCTAAAGAAGGAAGAAAGGGCCCAGCTTCTTATTGGCAACCAGAATCATGCAGCGCAAACATGTGGCCAAATGTGTTGGCAAGACCCTCATAAATTGAATTAGTGTTTGCTCCTTCTCCCCCCCCCCCCCCCCCCCCCCCCCTCCAGCACCAAAAATGGACAAAAACTGTGTCTGTGCTTTAATGTAATCAGCTGTCTGGACGGTATGAGATCCTGACATCACACACTAGTAAAACATTTGCATCGAACGGGTTCCGACATGGGAATGTGTTACGCATTGAATTGCTTTTATTGTGGGATTTGCGTAGCCGAGGTTGTGTTCGCTGTAAACCCAAACCGATGGGGCTTCTTGTCGTTTATGCTCCACACATGCTCTTGGAACAGGAAGAGGAATGTTTTAAAGTTTGTCTTGGGGTAATTGATTGTTTTTGGTTTGTTAAAGTAACAAAAGATTACTGATTCACGTGTACGTAAAACACTCCTTCACTGGACAGAATAGGAATTTTATAAAGTACTCTGTGTTTCTGAGTACTATATATATATATATGTATATTTATATGTATATATGTATATATATATATTGCTTTTTTTAGTTATAAAATGTAGTAACACAAATGTTTTCTAGCAACCTGGCACCACTTTGAGTCCTCTCAGGCAACAGCCCTCGTCTGATGAACTTTTATGTTTTGTCAACTTCAAAGTTCTACCTTCACAACTTTACTGACACTTAAAATGTTTGAATGTAATACCTGAAGTTATGATTAATAAAATGGCTGCCAGATAACAAAAATAATAATAATCAGTGAAAGAATGACTTTTCAAGACATATCAGCTTGTAAGGAAATCTTATCCATGGTGTTAGCTTCTACTTTGTTAGCACTGCTGCGTTTAAGCTGCTCCTCTTCTGAAACTGCTAGCTGTCCCGCAAGGTAAATGTTGGCACACACATCAACGAGAACAAGAAGAGATTCTACTTCAGCAAATTTCTTTCTTTTCCCTCTGTGAAGGTTTTATGACTACCAACATATTTGTTAGCATTACCACAAACAAAGGCGTACTATGTTCTTCGATGGTGCTATTCGGTGAAGTTAAAGAGGTTTCACATGATGACTGTTGGCATAATATTGTTTCTATGTATGCTTCTTCAGAAAGTTTTTAAAGTTTCAGGAGTCCACAGCAATGTCCATTAAACACAGACAGCAGTCATTGTTAGAACAACTTCTATCCTGGCGGCTATTGTTTGCTGATATTGAAGCTACTTCTTCGGCTCCGACTGAAGATATAAAAGCTGGTGTTTTTTTTTTGTGCTTTTTTTTATCTTTGAAGCGATGGCCCTTTATAGTTTTTAAACTGCTATTTTTCTAAATTGCTTTAGCGGTTAGTTGTGTTCCAGTGTTAATGGCCTGTACGTAATTAGAAACAACAAGTAGAGAATTGGTTTCAGCTGTTTATTATTTATTTCTCTCCTTTTCTAAAGCAGTGCTGCTACGGCTACCATGAGTTTTGTTAGCACCTGTGCCTTTGAAGAATGGTCTTTGCTGCTAGCCTGCTACTGTTAAGTTATGCTAGCCTTTAGCCATGAAAACCAATGGAGAGGGAGAGACTACTAGGTGAACAGAGGCTCTAAGAAAATATAAGCTAGCACTCCTGCTTTGAATGTAAGTAAGACGTTCCGTCAAAATATTCTATGATTTTTCTGTCACATTAATATAAGAAAATCTAACATACATGTTTTTTTTTTTTTTTAATGCAATATACCAACACAAAGTAGTGGCTGGTTGTGAACTGGAAAGAAAAGGCTGCATGTTGAAAATTCTCAACGTAAAAAATCTTAAAAGTGTGGCATGCATTTGTATTCATCCCTCTTTACTTTGATATCCCCCAGTAGCGTCTAGAACAGTGGTTCTTAACCTTTTTTGAGGTACCGAACCCCACTGTTCCTAATACAGTTTCATATGCGCACTCAATGAACCTTTCTGTAGTGATAAATAAAATATGATTTTTTTTCCCCCACATTCAAGACATAGGTACACTTTAAGAAGATCACTAAGTCTTCTTAAAAGGTAGAGTTTCTGAGAACAGTTCTTCAAAATATAGTCAGTGTTTTCAGCAAAGTTAAGCTGACTGTCCAGGAACAACCAAAGGTATTTAAAATCTGCCACAGTTTCAACATGTTGGCCATCGAGAGAAACTGGAATCACTTTAAGGTTTTGTTTAGATCATTTAATTAGCTCTACATTCTTAAGAGAATGAAAAATTAAGAATAAATAATAAAGACTTTGCGGTATTCTGATTTAGTAATGTAATTATATTAGTTGTGTTACCACCGCCACGCCACTAGAGGCAGTAGCAACCCCGAAAATATGGGACTAAGGAGCAGATTTAGAAGTTCACCGAAAGCTACAGAATTTGGTAGAAACTGTGAGCTTTGCTGAAGTAAATAAAGACACAAGTTCAAATCCATTCTGTGAGTGGAGCTCCTTTAATCAGGGCTCCTCCGCAGCACTGATTGGCTAAGCAATGTAACGTGATCCTCTGCAGCAAGTGATGGCAAAGCGGGGCGTCATCACGACTTTACACAAGTGTGCCTTTACCTCCGCGGCAGAAGCTCCGCCGAACACCTGAGACCGACTCACCGAACCCCTGGGGTTCGATCGAACCCAGGTTAAGAACCACTGGTCTAGAATCATTAGCTGTGTCTACACTGATGATGTAATCACACAATTTGACATTTTGAAAATAAATTTGCTTAATAGAAGCACAGTAATTAAAAACAAAAGACTTTTAATAAAAAGTTTTCCTGCTAGGAGGAGGTGGTTTTTTGGTTGTATCAAAATTGATTTGATTAGCAAAACTGTATTAGGAACACTTTTTAGCATCACACGAGCTGTATGATCCACAACCAGATGTTGCCACTGGCAGAAAAGATGAAGAAGACAACAGGAAGTAGTTAGAGGATAGTGGCACAGAACTTTTTAATGATGTATTGTGTGATCAAACCTGTTCATGTTTAATTTTAATCACGTTTCTTAGTGAAAACGTCACCATTGCTAAATTGTGTTTTTTTCCACATTAGCGGAATATTGACAACATTTTGCTCTCATTTGTAATGGAAACGTAGCTATTGACTGGACTCAGAAATCACCTGATTGGTAACTAGAGTCCTGTAACTGTGTGCTGTTTTTAAGTAGAGCTGTTCTGAATTGGCCAGACCGCTATGGATTACTTGTGGTCTACACAAACATGACCAATATGGAAAAGTACCATTAAAAATAAAACAGTGGTGAAAGAAAATCATAACAAGTGAGACCAAAATACAACTTTTTTCATTCATTTATTTTTTTTACTTTAGTGCAAAACATTGTGTGGAGGAAAACTAACACTGTGCATCACCCTAAGCACACTATTCCCAAACAGAAAGTGGCTCCATCATGCTGTGGGGATGCATTTCTTATTCACTGACAGGGAAGCTGGTCAGAATGAATGAGATTCTGATCAGGAGGTGATTACACTGTAATCCTGGAAAAAGCTAATTTCTTCCACATTATAGTACTTTACTACTTTGTTAGTCTATCAATTAAAATCCCAGTAAAACACACTGAAACTTGTTGCTATTATGTGAAAAAATGATGCACCGAGGTCACAAACGTGATTAAAAAGTAGTAAATTCCCTAGAAATGTAGTTAGCTCTTCGTTTCTTTAAACATGAGAATCAAAGGCACTTTGTGCACTGACTGGTATTTTAAAACAAAGTACTCCACTCCCATTTTCCTACAATCTATAGTTTGTTGGATTGCAGAGAAAACATCTCCTCTGTGGCGACTCTAAGCCAATTAGTGGATATATGCCAGATGAGTATTTTCCATTTAGGTATATTTTGAAAGTTCTCTCAGATTGCCTAGCAACTGTACGAATACAGTGTTTTCTGAGACAAGGAATCATTTGTATAAGGTGGGTATTTGAACAGAACGGGAAGCAGTTTTCCAGGATTGACATATTATGCCAGATTTCTGCAGATAATCTTCATTCCATAACTCCAGATATCGGCGTTTTATCTTTGCACAATGCATTTTTCTGAATACAAATGAACTCAAAATTAGCCTGTTTGTGTGATACCGCCTCTGAGACTAATCTGGTTTTTATTTACTGTATGCATTTATCATGATTTTTATTTATTTATCCCCCCACCTCCCCGTCGTTTTTGACCTGTTTCTTACTGTGATTCTCTTCACCCAACCAGCACGGCGTCATAACAACAGAGGAAGACCAGTATTTAATAGAGCCTTTAAAGAACACGTCCTCCGCCGCCTCCAGTGAGTGGAACCTGGACGGAGCTCAGCAACATGTTATTTATAAAACGTCTGCCATCCCCTCGCCGCAAGAGCAAAGCCAGGAGTTCAGCTGTGGCATTTCAGGTTGGTGAACCTCCATCTGGGTTGGATTCTGTGTGGGTGTAGCTGACGTAAAGGAAGAGCTAAACATAGCAGGTCAGAGGAAATGCTGGTTTGGTACCAGGCCCGGGTTCTGGTAGGCATAACTGGACCTCTTGTGTGCCAAAACGAGCTCCTGTGGCAAACACCTTTCAACCTGCAGGAGTAAGCGTCACTTTGACTCTCACAAAAGCCCCTTCAGGGGGGAGGCAGTGCCGCTCAGAAGTGTTCAGCTCTTTCACGTTTTGTCGCATAGCGACCACAAACTTTGGTGTATCTTGTTGGGATGTTCTGTGACAGACCAACATGAAACAGAGTGCAGTTGTGAAGAGATAGACCGCAGTTTTCAAACCGTGTTACAAATAAAAATCGTAGGAGTTCATCCCCCTGAGCTAAAACTGTCTTTGTAGTTTCAGATGGAAATATTTTGGAGTATTTCTTTGTCAGCTTTGCTATTCTAAATACTGATGTTTTATCCTTTGTTCTCTCCAAAATACTCAATCAGGTTGGATGGAGAGGGTTGGTGTTCATCAACGGCTTTATCAATTGAACTCGCCTGTGGACTTTAAATGGATCAAATTAATACCTGTAATCTATTTAATCATAGCTCCAGTTCTATGTTTTGGGTCGTTGTCATGCAGGAATGTGAACCTTCGCCTCAGGCTCACGTCTTTTAGGCCTAAAATGTTGTATAGAGCTCCATTAATCCCTCTGTCAGCTCGAAAAAGCGTCCACACTGAATGATGTTGCCACCACCACGTTTCAAGACGACGATGCTGTGATGTGCAGCGTTAGATTTTCCCCTCATGGATCTATTTGGAACAATCTGTTTGGGGTGTCACCACCTTCTTCCACATGTTTGCTGTTTGCTGTATTCAAATTGGACTTTGTGTGGCTTTCCTTCCACAGTGCCTTTCATACAGGCTAAATATGTGGAGTCCCCAGAGGATTTTCCCAGCTTTGAATTTCTGCAGTTCCTCCATAGCATTTTTGTTGCAATCCAGCTTCTCGTTTACACGTCACCAGTGATCGGAGTGCTTTTTGACACCGTGTCTCACAGGGAAACTTTTCAGTAACACCTCCCGCAAAAGTGTGAAGTACTCCGTGTGAAGTACGGCGTAAGGTACAGCCGTATGACGTAGGGTGTGCGCTGTATCAATAAGGGACAAGGCCTTATTGTTTTCAATATGAGGTGGAAGATAAGGGTCCAAAGCATATGCACGTTTTCACGACGTTCTAAAAACACAGCAACATCTAGTGTCCTGGCATGACAACTACACTACAATCAAGGTGTCATGGTGATCTCGTCCTCCCCATCAACATCCGAAAATAACGGCGGTTTCCAGACAGTGGTCTCATGTAAACATAGCCTTAGGTTACGTTACGTTCTGGTTATAAATACATGGCAGTTTTCAGATTTTTAAGTGTAAAATCGTTGTAAAGCCTCATATAGTTTCCTTTCACTTTACAATGATGTAAATACCTTGTGTAGATTTTATTCGCATAGAATCTGAATACATCAAAGATTGTAACAGAAAAAAACATGAAGAAGTTCAAGGAGTATGAAAACATTTACAAGTTGCTTCCAGTAGTAATAGCATCTGACAATTTAGAAGCAATAACCATTTATAATAGGATCATTGTTTTTAAAGGGTGGAAAAAAAATACATGTCTATGCAGATGTACTGCAAATTGGAAAAAAAGACCCAGGTGGATACTTTGGTATTTAGGCCAAGAGCTTTATAAGAAGCAGGAAAGACTTGTCATTGGCTGGAAGCTAGCGTGCGCTAACACGTACCATGTTAAGGCTCCTCCCGCAGCATATGGGTCATAAAACAAACACTGCAAAGGTTCAAAGGGGAACATTCCCGACCTGCCTCTATCAACCAGTCCTCTCTGATAACAATGTGTTGTCATTCCGATTGCCCTGTTGCCGCGTCGTAACTCTCTCTCTCTCTTTGCCTCCCTGTCATTCACAGACCTCACTAGAAGCAACGCACCTTGCCAGTTTAGCACGCCCTCCCCTACCCACCTGTCCCCCGTCCCTCAAAACGCCAGCCAGCAGCCGGCTGGCGCTCACAGGCACCGGAGGTCCGTCAGCTCCGAGCGCTTCGTGGAGACGCTTGTGGTCGCCGACAAGATGATGGTTGGCTACCACGGACGTAAAGACATAGAGCACTACATCCTGTCTGTGATGAATATTGTAAGTTTGGTCCTACTCTTAGCTCTAACGTGTTGCAGATGTCCGCGGTTAGCGGCGGATTTATGGACTCGCGGGGCTAAGACATCTGACTTTGTGTCTTTCCTTCTTTTCTGGAGGTCAGGTTGCCAAACTGTACCGTGATTCCAGCCTGGGAAATGTTGTGAACATTATTGTGACCCGTCTAATTGTTCTCACGGAGGACCAGGTACGTCCGAGTCTCTTTTCCCTAAGCCTGAATTGTTCACCTTTTCAAGTGCGAGCTCTCTTGTCTGCAGTGGATGTAAAGACGGAAGCTCTTGGCATCAGTGAACTGCCGTATTTTTATTTGACTGCCGTAGCTAAAGGACAGACTACTCACCATATGGACAGTGCTTTACATGAAAGCCGCGCTCCAGCATCGCTCCTCAGGGAGCTTTGATTAAAGGTTTTAGATGCACAGAACATACAGTACGGTTGATGGGAGAAACATCTGCTTTTTCAAAGATACCTTCAGTTGGATCCACATATTTAGATACGCTGAATAAAACGACATAAACGTTTTTTTTCCCGCCATCTGAAGTTAAATCAGACCAAACTTTTCTTGTTTTAGCTTAGCTAGAATTACCAAAATTATTTCCATTTGCCAAATGCCTGAAAAAATTTTTTATTTTAGAAATATTTTTGTAACTTTCCTTGAATTCAAATATTTTTACATTTGACCAGTTTAATCAGGAATAACCATCATTTAAACTTCATGACTTGTGTCAAACATTTTGGCAATTCTAACTAAATTAAGCCAAAAACATTTGGTCTGATTTAAGTTTAGATGGCAAGAAGAAAACACTATAGTTTATATACTCTGCCCACATGAAAACAAAATATTATATTTACATATATTTATATTAATAAAAAACCTATGATGCTTAATTCAAAATAAGATATAAAATCGACAAACCCAAAGCTTTTAAACATCCCATCCATCCATCAATCCATCCATCCATCCATCCATCCATCCATCCATCCATCCATCCATCCATCCATCCATCCATCCATCCATCCATCCATCCATCCATCCATCCATCCATCCATCCATTTTCTTGCACCCTTGTCCCTTGGTGGGATCGGGAGGGTTGCTTGTGCCCATCTCCAGCTAACGTTCCGGGCGAGAGGTGGGGTCACCCTGGACAGGTCGCCAGTCTGTCACAGGGCAACACAGAGACACACAGGACAAACAACCATGTACACACATGTAGGGGCAATTTAGACAGACCAATTAACCTGACAGTCATGTTTTATGGACTGTGGGAGGAAACCGGACTACCCGGAGAAAACCCACGCATGCACAGGGAGAACATTCAAACTCCATGTAGAAAGACCAGGGCCGGGAATCGAACCCAGAACCTTCTTGCTGCAAGGCAACAGCTCTACCAACTGCGCCACTGTGCACCCCCCAGCTTTTAAACAGAATCTAATAATTACATCCAACATGTAACAAATGGGCCACAGCAGAGAACAGGATGGTGTTGTGTTGATCTGAGCAGGTTTGTACTGTTTCATCACTTGGCTGCATTCAGCTGTTTCATGCTGCACTGTGTTGCACGTGTGTCTCTCCCAGCCAAACCTGGAAATTAATCATCATGCTGACAAGTCTCTGGACAGTTTCTGTAAGTGGCAAAGGTCCATCCTATCTCATCACAGCAGCGGGAACAGCATTCCCGAGAACGGAATGGCTCATCACGACAACGCCGTCCTAATCACCCGGTAAGAGTTGGCCAGCAGCTGCCGCTACTGCTACAGGCATAGCTTACTGATAGCACAGCCATCCAGCATTCGATTCAGTGTAATTGTCTCATTTTAGAGCAAATAGCTTGCAGGTTATTCAGCAGTCACCAGCTATGCACTACCGGTTCGGTCCGGTTCACATCCGTACAGTATGTATACCTGCCTGTGAGTGAGTAAAGAACTCGGTCCTGGGAATAAATTGTGCTTTTACAGACATACTGTACATGTCACCCTGCAATTTATGTCAAGGCTGTTAGCATAAAGCAGCAAGAATTCTGACGTTAGCTGGAAAAAGGCTTCAATGTGTCCAGAAGTGTTTTGGCCAGGTTACATAGCAACTGGAAACTGTATTCTTCTTCTGGTTTGCTCTGGAGAGGAAGGCTTTGATTGACAGGAGTTTTTGGTTTCTGTACAGAAAACAGCTTTTCCATCATTAGTGAACAGATTCATGTTGTCTGTCACTTGATGTTCTCCAGGCTCTTTTTGCTTTTTATCAGGTCTAGCTAAACTTGGTGAGCATAAGAGGCTATGTTCACTAGACAGAAGGCAGTAACTCGTGTTGCAGAATTAAATGTTTAAACATGTCAACTTCTGGGGGGTAGGAGGCCAAATTAGGCATAGAGAAGAGTCAGATTTATTTTAATTTGTGCTGTCATCATTATAAATGTGCACAAAACGAAAAAAGCACAATTTCGCGATTGCAGTGTTTCTGTTAAATAAGAAACGCAGTCAAAATCACAAGTGAATAAGTTTGTTTATGCGATATCTTTAAAAACATGTCGCATCATGATCCTTCATCTACATCTTGTTGTCTTTGCAGAAGTAGAAACATTCGGTTATTGATCACGTTACTTGTGATGTGAAAAAAGTGTTTCCATTGCAGTTTTGCAAAAATAAACCAATTTTATTACGGGCTGCTCCAAATCCACCTCATCCTAGTGCCAAAATTTTTTTTAAAATCAAAAATTAGAGTTTTTTTATTTAAATGGCCGTGTTTCCGTTAAGAAAATTTCTTTTGAAAATGTCAAATTATATACGCAATTATATGGCCAACGGAAAGGCAACTAATGTTAACGCGCTAACACATGGAATTAATCTAAAAAGTTTAATGTGTTACTATTACATAAACCAGATTAATCCCTTTGCCTATCTTGAACTAAAAGCCTCTGTCCTCTGAAGGGTTTCCTAGTTCAAAGTAGCTCATGCGTTACACGGTCTTGTACTGCGTTCAACAAAGCAGAGTCAAAACTGGAAGTGCAAAGATGAACAAGGAGAGTCAGACTGGTGTGCTCAGTGGCAAATGTTGCTTTAAGAAACACCACGTCTAGAGCGTGCGCCCCGCATGCAGAGGCTGTAGGCTGTGACTCTTGAGTTCAAGTCCCGGCTTTGATTTCTTTGCTGCATACTTTCCTCCCCTTTTTTCCTCTTTCTGTCACATTAATGTCGAATAAAGTCCACTAGTGCAACAAAATGTAAAAAAAACCCAACTGTGACGGACGTTTGAATAAAATCAAGGTAGTATGTAGCCTACTTATTGCAAAAGTGAATTATCCTTCCATTGAAGCACAACCAGTTTATAATAAACATTTCTAAATTACGTTGGAAACAAAATGACTACTTTTAAACCTTGCTCAAAGTGAAAACTTGAGATGTTTGGTATGAGACAGTAACACTTTGTAAAACATTTTTTGAAAACGTGGCATTTTGACTTTTCAAGCGTACAAAATTAAGCGTAGTGAAACACAGAGAAGGACAAAAGAGAAGTTCTACAACAGCTAAAATCTGATGCTACTCCATTGTTATTTAGATTTTGTGAAGAAGGAAGTTGTGCTCAGTGTCTTCTTTGGAGGTTTTCATGTCATTTCCTTGAGTGGTTCTTGGTGCAGCGCCACCTCAGGTGTGGAGGGGAACAGTTTGGTTTGGTTCATTTGACACTGTGAAATATTGAAAAGGGAAATATGACCCGTCAGGCTCAGAAAACGGCAAAGATTGTGGGAATCAATCAAAACAAATAAATGTTGTGAAGGTGACTGACTATAAAAGGAAAGAAGGTCGCAGAAAAGGAGAACAAGGCGGAAATTCAGTTAGTGGCGCTCTTGAATTTAATAGATTAAAAGCTTCAGCAATGATTGGATCCTTCATTTGAAATGTATGATCTGATGTTGGACCGTCTGAGTTTTCTTCCACTCTATTGGATTACGTCCGTGTGGCGTTATCGCCGACCGAAGCCTTTCTGTTTATTCTACTTTGCGTTGGAGCACTGTAGCTCTGTAGCTAAGGCTGCAGAAAGCTCCGGCAGTGGACGGAGGAGGGAACCAGGTGTTTTTCTAGAAGCAAACCTGTCATGACTTCACCATTGTTATACTAAAGGCTGAGATTATATCTGGCCAGACTGTGATTAAACAGAGAAAGAATGGAATGGCCAAGAGCCAGCGGAGGAAAAGCTGTGTAGATGTGAACAGAAAATTGTTAATTTAACGTTAATATTTGTGTTTCTGTCTTCTTTTTTTTTTTAGATATGACATCTGCACCTACAAGAACAAACCCTGTGGGACTTTAGGTGAGTTGTTTAACTTTACTCGTGATGACTAGTTGTGTTGGTTTTCTCATTTGGCCTTCAGCGTGTCCTCAGACCAACCTTATTTAGCAACTTTGTGTCTCCTTCAGAAGAACTCCAGATGGTTCCTGTGAGATGTAATGAGAAGGATGTTTTAATTTGTGTTAATGTAGCTCCTCTGTTGCCCCCATGCTTGTTGGCTGAGGCAGGGAGCCCAGAACCTGGACCAGTTGTGGTCAACTCCTCTTAGGTTCCTCCAGTTCATAAAACTCCTTCGTGTCTGTCCTTCAGCTCTAACCTCTGTTTGTTTAAGGTGTTTACAAAGAGAGGGTGGGGTTGTTGGGGAGGGGAGAGAGGAATGGTAGGGGTGTTGGAGTGAGGTAGAAAGAGGAGATGGACTGCAAGTCGAGGAGGTGGAGTTGAAAGGGAAATGGAAGGGGAAAGAGACAATTACAGGGAGTGTTAGGGAATGATGGGGTGATAACCAGGTTTTGCTGATATTACGGGGTGAGTAGGGTGGGAAAGGACATCAACCAGTGGCGAACTGCCCCTTCAACTCCACTTCAAACCACCTCCCTGTCCATCTCTCCCTGTCTTATCTGGGCGAAGGCCTCGCTGGCTCCACAGTATATCTCTGAGGTAATATCGTGACCTCAGGGGTGCTTTGACAGATTGACCGCATTCGTCACATTCCCCCCGGTCGCCTTAATTGCCCCGGCATCTGCTCGGCTTCCTCGCCGTCCCCCTCTCCACTCTGCTCCCCTCCCCTCTGCCCCGCTCTCCCTCTCTTCGTCGGGGATCATGCTCGGAGGTCAGATCAACAGACCTTTAGGGTCGCCGAATAATCACGGGGCTGGAAGATAATGCGCAGTACGCCCTGGTGTTAAGAAAACAGCCTTCAGTGCGGTGTGTGTGTTTGCACTCAACACACTCTCATCCCCTCCCCGTCCTCTCAAGCCCAACACACACAAACATTCTCAGGCTAATCGTAGAGTAGTCACCCTCCTTCCTTTCCCCTCCCTCACCTCCTTCTTTCTTCACCTTCAGGCTCCCTCTTTCCCCCCCGCGGTAATGGTTTCAGTAGCCTCCTGATTTGCGAGTCTATTCTTGTTTTAGCCTCTTAGTGAAGACGATACTAAAGCCAAGCCACCTTAAGTAGGGAGTTCTGTTAATGTGGAACAGTGTTTACCGCCAGTCCAGGAGGTGGAAAGGCAAGCAGAGTTGTCCTTGTTGTGAATATGGTGACAGATCAGGCTAACTTTGGCATGAAGCGCATCTTCCGTTTGTCCTTCAAATGACGACAGCTGATCTTGATGTATTTCATTTGGATTTGATGTGATAGGACAACAGAAAGTAGCATATTATTGAAGTAGGGGAAAGTGATACATAGCTTTGGAGGGTATGTCTACCAGTTTTGGACACAAAAAGATCCCTTTTGTCCATTCGTTCTTGCAAAATGGGGAAAGCCACTGCTTCCCCACGTCGAAAGGATTCAGTTGAGGTTCTGGTCAGGAGCTACCAGTTCGTCTCCCCATAGAGGTTTTTCTGGCGCGTTTCTGGGGAATACCCAGCACTCGATTACCATGACGTTTAGGGTTGTAGGGTTTCCCCAAGAGTGTTACAACCTGGGTTATGCCACCAGGCTTTTCCTGCTGCCCTACCCCACCGGGAACTTAAATAGGGTTTTTTAGATGGAGATGACACTGACAGTAAATACGGATTAAGCTAGTTGACACATTGAACTGGTCATGTGATGGGTCGCCCACCAATGGTGGCGTCCTTGCCTCTGCCCATTGGTCTCACACGCCATTATTTTCAAATTACAATGCCTGCTCGTGCATCTCAGATTTTTTGTAACTTTTAACGTTTTTTAACACAAAAACATCGTGGGTCGCTCGTGGATCACCCTGGCGCCCCAATACCTTGTCTTAGCAAGTTGTCTGGGGGAAACCCTGAATGGTTGGAGAAAGTTCAGAAGGTATGAATACTTTTCAAGGCTCGGTAAGTGAAAATGCACGAGAGCCAGGAACAACAAGTACGCCTGGATGTTACTGGCCCTCGTTCAGTTAAATCATTTCTTCTTTTGTGTCCTGAATCGTAACAATATTGCTGCTAACTCATGAGCTTGTAAGTTTTCTTGCAACCAAGTAAGATTCAACTCGATTAGATTAGGCCAGATGGTCTCGAGCAGCACTACTTTGTAAAAAAAAAAAAAAAAAAACTACCTTTAAAAAAAAGCGTGTGAATGGTTTTAGCCAAAGTGAGCCATTACACAATAACTCAACACACACTCTAAAACAGACTCACACACCTGCTTCGTGCTGTTATATGATCCCCTCTCAGGTCGGTAGATGTAATCTGTGAAGAATTGCCAGCGGTCCCCTTATCTGACCTGTCAGGCTTTAGGGGAGAGAAAAAAAAAAAAAAGAACCTGCGACACCTGGATTGTGGAGCGGTTTTGGCTTTAGGCCCCCCGCCCCCCAACCTCTTTCCACTTCTCTATGAGGAAAACAGAGACTGTCTGACAGGTTTCTGCTGAGGCATGGCGCTAGCAATCCCTGCCTCTGTAGCCAGTACCCCATGCCGCAAACCTATAGGTATAAATCCATAACCCTGTCCAGACATTTCCTGAGTCTTTTTTTTTTTCCTAAGTCAGCCATGCGGGTGATTTCAAACTAAAATCTCCATCCTGAATTTCCATTTGCGCTTGTTGAGGAATCACCCGTTTTTATGACCATGTCTCCTAAGAATGCACTGCCTTGACCCTGTGTTTGTGTGTCTGTCTGGCGTGTGTGGATCTGCAGGCTTGGCCTCTGTGGCTGGAATGTGTGAGCCGGAAAGAAGCTGCAGCATCAATGAAGACATCGGCCTTGGCTCGGCTTTCACCATAGCACACGAGATCGGCCACAAGTGAGTTCTGAAGGCTTTTTACAACAAGATACTAACATAAAATATTAGGTTTGACGTTACTCCCCGATGCAACATGCTGACGAATCAGGTGAAACGAAACGGTCGAGTTTACAAGCGACTTGTTGGGATTTATGAGTTTCAATGTCAGGTATTTTTCGTGTTTCAATGTCATGATGGTCTTTATTGTCGTGATTGTAGTAGAAATTCAGCATGTTTGATCTTTGACTCAGAATCCTTTATTTTAAGGTCCAACCAAGGATTGGGTTTGCAAATGATCCTGTGGCTAGACAAGCTACGCACAAAACAACGGTTGCTCTGTTTTGAAAATGTACCATTGTTTGATGTGCTGTCCTTGATTAAATAAAATTTTATCAAATTGAATTGAGTCTCAATCAGATGCTAATTGTGTGGCTCTCTAGAAAATTGAATTTCTTAAAAATATGTAAAACATTTCTGTGATTGTGCTTTTTTTCCTAATAATTTTAGCTTGTCTTGCTAAATTTTTGCATTGCATCTCGTGGTACATGCGGTACATGCACACCAGCCGTGTTTAGTCCGCTTAAATCGAATTCAAGTTTATTTGATTAGAAAGTCAGGTTCGTTTGGTGAGGTGTGAATGTGCAGTCAAACTCTGATCTGGACCCAAAATAACAAACTGTGATCCACCTACAAACCTTGGTCTGGGTTTGGTTGGCACGGTTCAAATTCATATGTGAACGCCAAGCCGACTGGACACCGCTCCAAAAGTAGGAAGCAGACTGCAGCGCAGGACATTCTGGGTAAATGGAACCAAAACAAACATGCGTGTCTAGCACTAGCGGGAAAAATGGCTTGTAATCTTTTGCCAAAAGACAAAAGAGAAATCCTACAACCTCTGACGTAATTTCATTTGTGTTTAAGAAAGAAGATGCACTAAGTGTCTTCTTCAGAGGTTTTAGTGTGCTTTCTTCAAATGTTTCTTGATGTAGCGCCACCACAGGCGAGTGGGGGTACAGATTTTTTTGAAAGTGTTTGGATCATTTGACTCGGTGCAGTGTGAAAGAGAACCACAGCAGCTGAAAATGTAACAAATGTTGCAATTTTAGTCTAATTGAACCCAGCTTACCGCTTCACCAGGTGTGAATACAACCTTAAACAGACTTTCAAAGAAACATAGGATATTGTGCTGTTGTATGTTTTGTCTCTGTGAGCATTGCATTGACTTCTTTTGTGTTTTTACATAAACGTCCATCGAATTTCTTTGCTTCATTATTAACCCATTCAGGTCAGCTGATTGTTATACCTTTGTACTAGATTTTAAAGCTTGTTCTCTGAATAGTCTTTGGTAAGTTTCAGTTCCAGATGTTGTTGAAGTCCATTTTGGAGCAATAACTCAGTTATTTGACTTCATCCGTCTGTCAGATTGTTGTTCAGAAGGTTTGACTCATTCTTCTTTGCGACATTGCCCTCTGCTCTCGTGCTTTAACCCAATTTGTCAGCTCTTCACTTCACCCCTCTACTGATTAGCTGGTTCAGATAAAATATCTCTGAACATGCTGTTGTGCATTACAGCCAAACATCTCTGCTGACTGCAGCCTACACAGAAACTTTCTCAGTATTTCCATTAAATAAGAAAAACAATTAAAATCGCACGTGAATACGTTTGTACACGCGATGAGTCATTAAAGTCCAGAAATCCGGGACTGTCCCCTTAGATCAGTGGTCCCCAAACTATGGCCCGCGGGCCGGATCCGGCCCGCTCCACATTTGTTCCGGCCCCCTGAACAATACCAGAGCATTCAGATTTTTTTTCATATATTGTATTTTCCGGTTTATATGTGGATTTTTCTTCAACCACCAGGGGCTCTTTAGCAGGAAGTGTGTCCTGTAAACTGTGGGTGTTTTGTTTGCATGGCGCATTGCTGCCATCTGTTGGACTTTTAGGGTACTGCTTGACTTTTATGTTTCTTAATCAGTACGGTTGTTTGCTAGCGGTAGAGCAGATGAACACACGTGTTTGTTATGAACGCCGCATTCCAGGTTTCCCTCAATGAAATATATACTAGTCAGTCCCAGTGACCGTTTCACTAACGGTTTTTGCCCATGTGCTTACTGGGTAAAAATCAATCGAGGAACCCCCCCGCCTCCCTCCAACAATTTCCGGCAGCGCAGGTGATAAACATGTAACACTTTTTCTGTTACAAACTGACTCCGGCCCCCCACCAGAGAAGGGAAAAGTTATGTGGCCCTCACAGCAAAAAGTTTGGGGACCCCTGCCTTAGATGATTCTGTGACTGGATCTTGCCCGGGAACTCGTGAACAGCTGTCGTTCTTCATGTCACATTGAACAGCAGCAGGTTGGAGTTTGATGGATTGCTCTGAAATTTAGTACAGGCAATCAGGCTGTTTTTGGGCTCGCCCTGATTTCTCATGTTGCCCAATCATCAGGTGCAAATTTGAGCTTCTCCAGTACTTTGGTTTGCAGTCCATGCCGACGTCTCTCCAATTGCCAGAGTTAGGAGATATTAACATTCTGTAGTATTTATATTTGCCGATTCTGCAAACAGCCGTCCTCCACGAACCGAACGAGGCGGCTTTTAAAGGTAACTCGATATCTGGAAACACGTTCAAGACGGACTGAACATCTTTGTTCACTTCCTCCACGGCCGTAGACTAAATCTCCAAAACGGCGCAGAAAATCAACGTCATCGTTCACGACTTCTCACGACTTCTGAGAAAGCCCCAACTGAGCAGCTCAGGAAGGCAGTGGCCAGGTTACCAAAAACGCTACTCAACATGACTGGTGTGCTCACTTGCGGTAAACTCCACACAGGACCTGTGGATATTTGTGTTATGAGCTGGAGTCAGGTTTCCAGGCCATGTCAGTCAGGTGAAGCTGGCCTCGGGTCGTCCCTAAAAACCTTTGATCCTTTTCACAACTCCGACTCCTCGCTCCTAAACAAACGTCACCTCCTGCTGCTGCCGACGTATCTCCCAACTACATATCTCTGCTTCTTTCCACCTGAATATAAAGCAAAAAAACCCAAAATAATGACAATAATAATGATGATGTATTAGTCTACGTATCCATCCATGTCGGGGAGAGGTCAGCAAGATGGTGATTTTCTTTATTAAGTCTCGCGTCTGCCTCTGTTGCAGGGCGGTTGTAAAAATAGTCTCAGCTTCTGGAGGATGTATAAAAATAAAAAAATTAAAATAAAAAAAAAACATGCGCCTCTTAGTGTGGGCTTCACCCGGCCTGATTTATTTCCAGAGTTGGGTAAAATGTCATAAACGCCAGGCTTAGAAAAACAGCTTGAGACTGCGCGATGCGGTCGCGTTTGTTATATACATCAGACCTGATTTGTGCTCCTAAAAGTCTGATTTGACATCCTGCTCTGTCGTTCAATTTTCTTTCCAGACAGATAAGGCTTTTGGTTATTTGATGATGATGATTTTTTTTTTTCTCGACATAAATCCTTTCACGTCTGAACACAAGCTGTTTGGGGATTTTTCTGTTCTCGGATCCAAAGGATTCCTGCGTCCTCTCTGCAGCCGGCCGCCGCTCTCCCCGGCGACCTGCTCAGACCTGCAGGCGCTGATTGACAGGCAGGCATCCGAGCAGTGATTAGAACATTTTTTTTTTTTTTTTTGGTTACCGCTGAGCTGCCCAGACAAGGTTTGACCCCTGAACCCTGCCACCACATCTGTTTCAGAGCTCCACAGAGGTGGATGTGTCCTCCTCTTATCGGCAACCTGGAGCTCCTCTCTCTCTCTCTGTCTCTGTCTCTGTCTCTGTCTCTCTCCGTGTGTGTGTTTGCAGGAAAAGGCCTGTGGTCGCTCCTGGCTGCGCTCATTCACCTTCCTGTTTTGTGTGTTTCAGCTTCGGAATGAACCACGATGGCATCGGCAACTCCTGCGGCACCAAGGGCCACGAGATGGCCAAGCTGATGGCCGCCCACATAACGGCCAACACCAATCCGTTCTCCTGGTCCGCCTGCAGCAAAGACTACATCACCAGCTTTCTCGAGTAAGTGGATGATGGTCGCTCCCCCCGTGGGACTGTCTGAGTGGGCTGGCCCTTGCCTGCGTGTGTGTGTGTGCGTTCTGAGCCGAAGAGGAAAAAGGTGCTTGGATGTTTTTCCTGCTTGCTCCCAGATGTCTCGGTTTACAACCTGCTGCCTTCGGCTGCCCCTAGCGTTCCTCGGCGGGTCTCTCTCTTCCCACCCCACTCGCTCACAGACCAGACGTCCTCCTGGACACCCGTGACTTCAAGGCGCTTTTCAAGTTCCGCTGCAAGATCCACTCAAAGGGTTTTCCCCTTTAGAATGTGCACCCTCTGACCACTTTCCTTTCATTTTTATTTAATTCACTCTGTAAATATCAATAGCTTAGGACTGCAACTAACAGTTATTTTAGTCATCAATTATCAGGACGATTAATCGATTGATTGGATTTTGAAATTGGCACATTCTGCGGGTTTTTCATTTGCCCTCTTGAACTTTCCGTGAGATTGATTAATTGATTAACAGATTAATTGATTTCCTTCACTCATTTAGATATGCATAGCTGAGGGCTACAACTATTTATTTCAGTTATTGATTATTCGGACGATTAACTGATTAATCAGATTTTTAAAAATTGACACATTCTGCTGGTTTTTCATTTAACCACTTTAGCCCTTTTTTATTCAACATTAGAAATATAATTAAAGATGCAAATAAATAATAATGTTTAAATAAGAAAATAAACATTTTATTGCCTAAAGTGTAATAATAGTAGTTTTTGTGAAAGCTTGATCATTTGTAGCGTAGATGGAAGATAGGCACCAGCAACCCTCCCGACCCCACTAAGGGACAAGGGTGTAGAGAAAATGGATAGATGGATGGATCACAATAATGAAAATTAGAAAAAGGAACAATAATTAAAAAAAAAAAAATAAATATATATATATATATATATATATATATATTAGAGATGTGCCGATCAGGTTTTTTCCTACCGATACCGATCCCCCATGAGGGCCGATCACCGATACCGATCACATAATTATTATTTTTTTAGTCATAAGCTCTACCGGTTACATTATGTGGAAAAAGGAACCATGAATTCACCTTAATTTAGGCAAAAACTTTTTAATAACTTTTTCCAAGAAGAAAACTAAACAAAACAGGCATTGTGCAAATTGTACTGCTATCAATAATACTATCTTTAACAGACTGATAACATATGAAGGCTCTGAAGAGGCTAAATAATGCAAAGAGCCAAAATAAAACCTCTCAACATTGCCAAAAAAATTCAAGTATAAATTCAAAGGCAAATACAGGATCCATTACAATAAACAATCCAGAGTTACTGAATGAAAACTTCCTGATAGCATGGCGGCTAGCTGATTACTGCTAGTTCTGAGGGGCTGTTTCTGACTGAGCGAAGTAATTATGCAGAGCATGGAGGAGATCGATTATTTTTTTAGAGATTATCTGTCTCATGTTAGGACAGCAAAAGTTTTAATACGTACGTAAAATGTCTTTTTTTAGGTTAGACGCTGCAGCTTTAAGCAGAGGTTCAGTGTGAGAGTCACTACCAGGTGGAGCAGAAGCGGCTTTCCGTCTGTGAAATATTACTACCTGTAGTGCGTAGCAGCGGTTCAACAGCGAGAACAGAACCAGAGTCTTACATCGCAGCTCGAAGGCTTAAATAATTTTGCGGGTTATTTGTTTAGCTTTCCGACCGTCATGTTAATCCGGGTGAGTGTTTGTAGCTGTGTGCTGCTTTACCTGCTATCTGATCCTCCATATGTCTTTTTAACTGCAGTGAGCCTTGATGTAGCCAAACTCTGTCAAGTATCGCATTGTATTAATGCCATATTAGATTCGTTGTGTTGATGCATTTTGACGTGATTCACCCCATGTGCTTAAATTTTCCGCCGCAACACGCAAACTTCCCCATTCACTCAGTGCGTTATAGTTCCACATCGCTTAGGATTTGTTGCTGCACGTTTGCGCAGAGTGAAGGAAAGAGGAGACCAGCTGCACAGGCAGGCTGCGAAATGAGAAGCAGGTGATCGGTTTGTGTGATCGGCAACAAGAGACCGTGATCGGCGATCACCGATCATACACTTTTTCACGGAAATCGGCCGATTATGATCGGTGGCAGATCGATCGGCACACCTCTAGTGTGTATTTATATATGTGTGTATATTTAGTAAAACTTTACATCTGTCACCTTTTCACATGTAGAGTATTAGCTACTCAACTCTGAATAGTAATTCACATGATAGTGTATAAAAAATACACAACAAAATATCAGATTATTCAATGCCACATAGTTTTATTATTTTCAAATTTCTTTTAAATGCAGTTAAAGATTGTTCTATAAACTGACACCTTTCAGTCCAACGCATCTTTCCATCCTACGTTGTTCTGAATCAAATCTTTTTGGCAAATATCTAACTTTGGCTCATTTTCCCACAGTAACAACTTCCACACTGAAGACCATTGTTACTGGTACCGTGGGTCGCCTTTGCACAGCGCACGTCGTCAACGTAAAAGTATTTTTCTGAAAGCGGATAACGGCTCGAAACGATAGAAACTTTTGTCGTTGGGGAGAATAATCGTCTACTTGAACTCCACCATACCTGGAAATATATGAGCTTGTTTTTAGGCTGCTCTGGGTTTTTACTGCCGTTTCTTTTCAGCGTTTCACAAAAGAGTTGTGTGTGTAAACTCTAATTATCCTCGGTTTCGCTCTCTCAATCGGAGCGTTGGATGTCGCGCAGGCGTCTCTGCCAAGTAAACAACTCTGGCTGAGGTATTGGCCTAGATTCCCCATCTTGCTTGAACAAGAGTTTTTTTTGCTGTTTTGTAGGGATGTTTTATGAATATGCTCACTCACATTTTAGGAGTCATATATTCTCTAAATTTGCCTGCCAGTTTGTTTTAAATCTCCATGATCAGGAAGTCTATTGAACTCAGTTTTAGTGTTGTTTTTTTTTCCTGCATGGTTTTTGGTTGGATGAATCATCCCGCTGGTCCCGGCGCTGCCACCTCTGTAGTGACATGAATGAACCCCGCTGAGCTCATTGATTGTTGACTCTGCTGCTTATTAGAGGATATCTCTGCTTATTCTAATGAATTTGGCCGAGCACAGCAGACAGAAAGCCTTGGCGACTACGTCAGATAGTAGCGGTCATGTTGACGCCGTGATTATTTTCTCTCTCTCTCCACGGAGTCGGCCCAGAGCGCACAGAGAATCTGGGTTTCTCTCATTGATGATTGATTCCTTCGATGGACAAGATGCAGAGTTATTCTCTGGTCTGTTGGTTCTCCTTTCTTGAAAACAATTAAATAAAATTTGGACTGGTTGCGTGTTTTACTTTCTTCTTAGGGACAGAAGCAATAGAATGTATGTAAGCTTTTCCCAGTAAGCAATAAATCCATTATTTGTATCATAAAATAAAATGTGCGCAGTCATTTTCATTTGGTTGTTAAAAAGATGCTTGCATTTAATATTGTTGAATTTTGAGAATCATTTTGATACTACAAAGTAGACAGTTTCTTTTTCCAGTTTTCCCCGTCTAAGCTGAATGATTATTGTTTTTTTAAATGTAATTTTGGATACTGAACATTGTTAAATGTTCTTAAATTTTATGGTCGTTATTATGATTATTATTATATTCGTTTTAAGTGGTTTCAAAAGAACAATATTTTAGTTTATCACTATAAAATTATAGTGATAAACTTTGTCCCAAATTTTTTGCCGGACGACAAACTGCATCAGAAATGATCACGATAAACGATAATATTGTTATCTTGAGACTATTTAAGTATGGTAATGGCATAATAAAATAAAGTTCACCCTCTCAAAGATCATCCATCCATCCATTTTCTGCCTCTTATCCGGGATCGGGCTGCAGGGGCAGCAGCTTCAGAAGGGAGGCCCAGACTTCTCTCTCCCCAGCCACTTCTTCCAGCTCCTCCGGGGGAACCCCAAGGCGTTCCCAGGCCAGTTGAGAGACATAGTCCCTCCAGCCTGTCCTCTCAAAGATCAATGAACTTTAATTACTAACAAACACTTGCCAATGGAGCTGGAAAACATTTTGAATATCTAAAAAAACCCGAAACAAACAAAACAGGATATAAAACGGAAACTGAAGTCTCCGAGAATAAAATTCCCCTGGAAACCAACGCACCAGACTTTTTTTCTCCAGAATTTGGTAGAAAGAGGTAGAAACACGAGAAAAACAACCAGTCCTGCAAAGGGAAATGATCACCCTTTTGATTCTCCTTTCATTTTCAGACACTCAGAGCCTTAGAAACCGTTTCAAACATCGCCACTGCTTTCTCCCCGAGCTGCCCGCTGTTCTCCTCGGTCTCCATGACGCCGTTTGTTCATGTAACTCATACAGAGGTTTAAGTCCCACTCAGGTGTGAGCGCACAACTTTGAACCCACTCCACATCTTTCTCTCTCAGCCTGTGTTGCCATTTTATTGGCTCCTCCATGGATACGATCCAAGCAGAGACATACACAGTATCATATCAAAGAGCCGTGTAATCAGAGAGTGCCGGTCAGTTCCTTCCTGCTGCCTCCGGTGGAACGTTGCTGTTTGTGCGTCTCTTCCCTTTGATTATTAGGCGTCGGTGTGTAATATCGACATTAATGACATATTATTTTGGACCTCTGACAAGCGTCCCGCCGCGGTGGTTTGATAGTTAAAGCACATGAGTCAAGCGGCAGCAGGCGAGGTGTGCTGGGTCCCGGCTGCAGCGAAAGGCTCCTTCGTGTTGGAAACAGTCCTAATGTAGGTTTGTCTTTTCGACAGCTCAGGTCGGGGAACGTGTCTGGACAACGAGCCTCCAAAACAAGATTTCCTGTATCCGACCGTGGCCCCGGGGCAGGTGTACGACGCCGATGAGCAGTGTCGCTTCCAGTACGGAACCTCCTCGCGTCAATGCAAGTATGGGGTAAGAATGCAGCGTCTGACACGATGCAGTAATGCTTTGAGAATAATAATTTTAAAACATCTAAACATTTCCCTCCTCCTGACCCTCCAGAATATCACTTTTATGTTAAAACACCAATTATAGTTATGGTTATTTTTGTAGAGCAAAAAATGTTGCCATAACATCTCGGTGCTGATTCTACACAAGCATTTTATCCCTTATTCTTAGCTAAATTACCATTCATTAAGCTAAAATGAACAGTAAGGGGTTGGTGTAAAAATAAGTTTATTCTTCTACCCGCTCATTTGAGCGTGTAAATATACTTCACTGCTGCTCTTCTTTTGCTTGCTTTTGTTTTAAATGTAATTACTTTTTGTATATAACTTCCAGTTTTTTTTTATTACACTACATCCAAAAAGTCAAACTCAACTCAGCTTGACAATAAAACATTTAACAGATCCATGTTGGTTTTGTTTATGTTGTGGTAACGGCAGCAAAATTAAAACTGTTGGGAAACTGTCAGGCATTAGACAATCGATTACATTTTAGATTCCAGTAAACTATAGAAATGACACGTCAATGGCTGTAATATATGATCCTTGCTTGGTACAAGTCACGGGTGACTAACCCAGGAATGCTTGTTGACAACATATCCAATGCTATCGCTAGCCTAGCCATGCTAATGGCCAGCAGAGGAAGCAGGAGGTAATCAGAGGAAGTGGGTGACCAGACAAGGCATGCTAGCTGCTAGCCTGTGCACATGAGTAATCTCCTTCTTATTCAACTGGCGAATAAGAAGGTTGCTTAGTTACCGATACTAAGCAACAGGTAACTATTCAATCACATAGATGAATATGTGATTGGATGTAGCCTCCTGTGACAACAAAGTAGCTACCGCTGGCTAAGCAGTAGTTTAAATTTCAGAGCTTGTATGGCACGAAATTTAACAGGCTACATAACTTAAAACGTATAAAATAAACTATTTTATACACGCTAACAGTAAGATTTTTGCAATATGTTGGTGTAGACCCTCAGTAATCCAGGAAATAAAAAGTCTTGACAGTTTTAAATGAAGGCAGCTGGACTTCTTTTGAAGATCTTTCTCCTCTCATCCAGGATGACTTTTCCAGTTCTGTAACTTGAGTTGGAAGAAACCATCACACACAATGACCTCATGATACAAGGCTCCTGTCTAGTCTTATGATTGTGTCATTTACAAATTTTCATAAATAAGGTTTCAAATGAACCTAAAGATAAAGCCTGGAAAACAGTTCATTTAAGAAATGAAAACACGAGTTAAATACTGGTTAAGATCTTAAGATAATTAAATAACGACACTGAATGATCACACATGGAGTCAAATATCACAATTATGCAAAAATAGATTATTGCAAAAGATACAATAAAATAAGCTATGGTAAATAGTTATAAAGGACTTTATATTTATTTACATGAAGCATTAACTTCTTTGCACTTCAAAATATTTTTTTCTACATCAGTTCTAGCCATCGATACCAGGAAACATTTAGAAAAAACTAACAGATTGGTATCAGTACAGGAAATAAGGAAACTAAAGTTCCAGACACATCAGTAATATGAATGAGAAACAAAAGTGGTCCCAAATGGCTCCCTGCGGGACTCCACATCTTATTTAAGCAGGGATGGATGTTCATCCACCAATCCTAACAAACTGGGGTCAATTGTTAAACAGCCATTTGAAAATGTTCCTACAAATCCAGAAGGTTAGCAGATTTAACATTGAAAGTGTGGGAAATAAATGTGTCTAATAATTATTTTTTATTTGTTTTCAAGGCTGTAAAGTTACTAAATAATTAAACTCTCAGTCCACCTTCTGTATGACTTTGAAACGGGCAGTCAAAAACCAAGAGCAACTTCATGGCAAAATGTGAAGACTTTTCAACAAGTGGACCCAGATTGCTGGTCATTACATAAATATTTTGGCACAAACCAGGGAAAAAAAGTCAACTAATCTCCACTAAACAGGGATTTGCTAAGAACATGAGAGATTATCTGGGTTATTTCATTTTATTGAAAGAAATATCTGACAGCAGATTACGACAGACTCCAAAATGACGTCCCGTTATTTTCCTCTAAGCTCATAATTGTGGTTTTAGATCAGGATGACAGACACGCAGTTATGGAGACGATCCACAGCTAGACTGGAGGTTTTATTATGGAAATCAAATTATAATGGATCAAACACTGTGGATCAAACACCAACTATTAACTGTTTTTTTATTGTTCTTATACTATTATATTACCCGATACCTGGTAGTTTACATCTTGCCCATATATGCATAAATAAATGTGCAGAGTCATTTTATGGTTGCAGTATTTCACTGGTAAAAGATGTTGCCTAACACTTCATTCCTCTGGCTCAGTGTGTGAAATAATAGGGAAAAAAATGATTTGCAGGGTTAAAGATGGAGAAAAGGCAAAATTACATCCAGAAATCTGCACTACGTTCATTAATCTTCTGCGTAAAAAATGTACTGCCACGCGTGGATAAATAAAGCAGAGTTGCTTAAATGAAGAATGATAAAGTGAGGCCCGTCAGTATTTCATATTTTATTAGCAAAGAAAGAAAAAGGTAAATTTAGCTCTAAATAAGCAAAGAGATACTTTTTTTACAGTTTCTCTTTTTTTTTTTTTTGTTGGGAACTTTCTTCTACAAAGTTTTTTTTTCTTTTAGCCTATAAATTACAGAGGTGTGGGAATGAGCTGTTTGTGCGTTGTCACACATAACTCAGACGTGTAAGATTTAACGGAACGAAAACCCGCTTGGCTGTCTTCTTCGTTTTGTTTGGGATTCAAACAAACATGATCTCATGAAACTGTGTAATAAAAAACAGCAGCCTGACATCTGCCCAGTATCATCCTAGCACATTTTAATTATGTGTGCTTTACTTTTTGTTCCCTTTAAATTATTGTGCAAGTTGGAGGTCAGAGGAAGGAAAATAACACTGTGGCGTGTTTGCTTTATGTCGATGGACGGCAGAATATCGCTGTAGCCTGTCCCATTGTCACAATGAAATAAAAATAATTTGATGTATGTTTGTAAATAATAACAGCCCCGGCATATAAGACTAAATTTATGTGTTGATTTGAATCATTATTGCCTACAGTTTTTAAAGAGATGCCAAGGAAGTACTGGAGACGATCCTGCATCCTTGCTACTTTGATAAGATTTTAAAAATAATTAGAAATTAGCAGCCAAATATTTAAGATGGATATCTCAGGAGTTGATGTCTCAGCGGTTTCACCCCAAGGTCAGACCAAGTGATATTCGAGACTGACAATGCTAACGTTTAGCTGTGATGCATGTAATTCACCAGTTGGGCGTTATGACACTTACTGGAAGTCACCTGCACTGCCAGTAACCGTCCTCCACTGCGATGAGAGAAGTGCCAAAGAGAGGCAGCCTTTAATGTTAATTCAGCATTTGGGGGCGTGGCCATCACGGACTGGATTGAATGAATGGCTTCGTTCACTTCTTCTGCCGCCATCGCTAAAACTACAGGCAGACTACAATTCTAAATCAGCGAAGAAAGGCAATCATGACCTCTCCTTCTGTTGACTGATTGACCCGGTTGAAATTCTACCAGAGACAATCCAAATCAATGGGAGAAATTCCAGAACATCCTGTGAAAAGAGATTAAAGTTGAGCGGAATTGTGTCGGAAGGCAGTGGCCAGACTAGCCTGTACCTGTAGATTGAAATTTAAAGAACATGAAATATTTAATTTCTTTGAGGCTAGCTAGAACCGGCTTGATCGGCATGCCCAGTAGGGTGCATACATGAAAGGAAATAAAGGTTTGTTAAAATCTACCACAATGAAAAAGCAAACCTTTCTTGAGCTGAAGAATTAAGAGGCAGTACATTACTTTGTGTTTTTGGTATTTTGGTGGGGAATTGCCCAACGAAGTTTGGAAACACTGGTGCAGACCAACACGGCTGCAATATTTCACTGAGTATGGGCTTTAGAGGCTTTAACTAAACGCATCCATGTTGATGACTGAGCACCGGGGGATCGTCACGGACTTTAAATCTCAGCTTGAGACTGCGTCAAAGGTGGGAAAAGCATTACAGTCGTCAAGAGAGGATGTTTGGGTCTTTTTACAGCAGTAATTTAGCTTCGTGGATCCGTCTCATCGTTGAGTCGCACTGGAAGCTTACCGGCATAGATGGGAGATCTTCCCAAGTGCAGTGGAAACTTAAACCTTTAAAATAAAACAAACAGCATTTGATGGCTGTATTAGAAAAGTCTTTTTTTATCGTCAGGTTGTCGTCAGCTAGCATAAATCCGTCCTAGCGCTCATCCCCATTCTTTGAGGTCTGGACAGCTTGACCTTTAAGTGTGGCTGATGATGGTGAACGGAGCAGCGCAGTGGCTTATTGAAAGCAGCTGGCAGAAGGGGAGAACTTGCAACCTGAGAGTGTCAGTTTGCTGCTTTATTTAATATGGACAGGCTCAGGGAGCTGCGGGCGTATTTACTGACCCCAGGGCTCAGGATCTATGCTTCGAGCCGTAACTCTTTCATTTGCCGCTTACAACTGTCCTGTAAAAAAGCCTTTGAAGTCAAGAGATAGGGGGCAATCCAGTTTGGCTTAATGGGAAATCTAACGCAGGGTTGAACAGGGCTGTTCTGGTAGCACGGATGATCCGTTTATGCCGTTATTCATTTGGGGGGGCAGCTTGGTACTGCCTTCCTTTTCTGCGGAAATCCAAATATACGGGTTCTAGGAGCGAGGCTTCAGAACTACTCAGCAGAACCGGCCCAAGGCATATGAGAGCGAAGCGGCTGCTCACTTCTTAGGGATCCCACACCACAAGGGTGATGGCTTTATCCTACACACAGAACTGTTGCCGTAGCAACTGACTGACAACAGCTTCACTAGTGTATCAGGATTCAACACCAAAAACATGCTAATTAAAACCACACAAAGCACAGAGCATTCAGTCTGTTACAGTATTATGCTTTCAAGCTCTTGAGCTTATTTTGCAATTATTAATAAATGACCGTCTGAACACAGTGGTGGTTGATCAGCTAATTTAAACCCTTGCTTTACTGATGATCTGTCACAGTTGGTGTGTGAGTTGCCTTTTCTTTTTTAACTGAATCGAAACACACCCAATTCTGCAGCACATCTACATGTTAAATTATCAAAGTCAAGCTAGCATAGCTGACCTACTTCGCTCACTCTCACTAATTTTTAAATTCAAACTTTTTATGCAATGAAATCTAGTTGTCATAGTGTTCACGGTTAGCAGCAAAGAACTGCGTCCCTTTTTCTTTTATATGTGACACGTGCATTTAAGATTTAACGTTAGTTATGTTGACAACTTCACAGCTAAAACCAATGGCTGTCAACGTGACGTCGCATTAGAATGTGACATTTAAGAATGTCACTTTGAAATGTTTAAAAATGTTTTAGTATATATATATATATATATATACATATATATATATATATATGTAAAAATTCCCTTCTCACCCTCCGCGGGTGGTCTGTTTCATCCTCTGAGCTCGGGTCCTCTACCAGAGGCCTGGGAACTTGAGGGTTCTGCGCAGTATCTTGGCTGTGCCTAGAACTGCACATTTCTGGACTGAGATGTCTGATGTTGTTCCTGGGATCTGTTTGAGCCACTGCTCCAGTTTGGGGGTGACTGCCCCGAGGGCCCCGATGACCACAGGCACCACTGTGGTCTTCACCTTCCAGGTCTTTTCCAGTTCCTCCCTGAGGCCCTGGTATTTCTCCAATTTCTCATGCTCCTTTCTCCTGATGTTGTAATCACTTGGTATTGCTACATCCACCACAACGGCTTTCCTCTGTTCTTTATCCACCACCACAATGTCCGGTTGGTTCGCCATTACCATATATATATATATATGTGTGTATATATATATATATATATATATATATATGTTTCTTTAAATAAAAATGTTATTTAAAAAAATGAGTTTTTTTAAGTAACATTGGATGATACCATGGAAAAACTATTTCTCTGTTTTTATAGTTGGTAGACATAACAGATGAATCTCTTCCTGCTGTTGGGATCTGCTACAGTTCAGGAAATGTTAGACGTCAAACTTGTCAACTTGTTCACTGTAAATGTAATGTTTATCAGCAGATGTTACTTTCAAAATAATTAAAATAATACGGCACACTTTAATACCACTCATTTCTGCGAATCATAACAGGTATGTTTACACACATAGAGTTGCGTATGAATGATTAAGCATCAGGTGTTGACATTTTGGCACAGGGGCCCCAAATGAAAATCTGTGTAGGGCCCCAGAAAAGCTTAGTCTGGCCCTGCCGCTCAGTAATGCTGCAGATGTCTGTCAGGGCTTGGAACTTGTCTTTATCTTAGACTTGGGAGGCCCGTTGCTCACCCATGGTTTCCCTTAATGAGGCGCCAAAATGGGGATTTCTTGAACTGATGTCACGCTCCCATGTGGTTCTGAGGCAAATGCGGAAAAAAAGGAACAAAAATGTTAGTCATGCTGTTGATCCAGCTGACTCTTCATTTCTCATAAAAGCACATTAAGAGCACTGGATGACCCTTGGCTTATTGCTTAAGATGCACTGTGATCTAAAGCATATGGCCTCTTGATGTCAGAAGACGAGACATGGTCTCAACTCCTCTCGCTTTCTGATTTCATCTCAAATAATGTCGATTTATAGATGAATTTCTGTCATTTGTCTTCTTTTTTTGCTGATCTCACAGCTGCCAGGCAGCAGAAGAAAAACACCAAGAGGAAAACCACAAAATCCAATGATAAATCATCCTCACTCTTTTCCCAACAGTTCGCCCCCGCAGCCCCCCTGTCTGCCGATGTGATTATTCTGACCAACTTGCTTTTTGCCTTCTTTCCTAGGAAGTGTGTAGAGAGCTCTGGTGCCTTAGCAAAAGCAACCGCTGTGTAACTAATAGTATCCCGGCTGCAGAGGGGACTCTGTGCCAGACTGGCAGCATAGAGAAAGGGGTAAGTCAGCACATGGTTGTTTTTTTCTTGGCATATAAAGATTATTGCTAACAAACCAAAGGAACTCCTCTCCCAACCATTCCACAGTTTCTTTTCACAACAAATCACCCACAGATAACGACTGGTTAGAACATGGTTTCTCAACCTTTTTTGGGCCAGCGCCCCCCTAGCCTTTATCCAGGTCCCTCACCGCCCCCCACCAAAGAATTTGCAGGCTACTTTGTACTGACTATTATTTTATTATTAATATTACTATCACTATTGTAGATGTTTTGATTTTTATGCTTGTTTCTGTATTTATCATCAAAAATAATTTAGCAGTGAACAAAAAAGTCATGGGAATAGAAATTATTTTCACAGGCGTCTACGAAAAATGCAATGAACATTCAAGTTAAAATCGGTAGGCCTGACAGCAGTCAATCAGAGTGGAAAAAAATATTCTTGTTCTGTGTCATTTTCTAGTTGTTAAATATTCCACAAAATGACCAGATAAAAGATGTTCAACATGCCAGTTTAAACTTTGAACTATTTGCAAAACAACTGAGCTCTGCAACATTAAAACATGATAGAACTGTAACTACATTAATTATTACTCCTCTTCAGTGTTTCTGTCGGTTTCTGGTGGTGCAGCTCTGTGCTGCCTTCAGGAGAATGGGACATCAGAGTATCATCCATAAAATTTCACCCACATGGCATTTATTGTGCAAACCAGAGCTTTCAGTGGAAAAACAAAAGTTCCAGGTCCTTTTAATGCCATACAAATATGAGACAGAAACATGGATTATATCTTTATATAGACCTATTGATTATAGATTAATAGTTTTACTGGACAGAAATTACAAAGAACAAATCTGGTTCTTAATCAAATCCTAATGAGTCAAATTGAAAGAGTCATGGAGTCATCAGCCTCATGACATCAACACTGACATGAAAAATAATGAAGAGATAAATATATCAAATCTAATAAAAACATAAATAAATGATCAGTTCTTTACTGTTATGGTCTGTAAGATATATTTATTCTCAGTACTAGATATGGTCTCAACAAACCCATGGCTCTTCAACAATATCATTTTAACTTTTATCTGGAAATAGTGTCTGTTTATTCTTGCCATACAGTCCTCTGTATTAAGTTTTGATCAAAATGTCTTGCCCTACAAGTTTATTCCTCTGTATTTAGTTTAGTTTCTTAGTTTATTCTTGCATTTTGTTCTTCATTGATTTCCATTTAGTTTCATTTTATTAGTATATCCTCTCTTGGTTTATTGCTATGTCCACTTTAGTTTCTTTCCTGTTGCTAGATTTATTTTATCGTTTATTGACGCTCACCATCAATAAACTCATCACCTGCTGCGCCGCCTAATCGTCATGTGTTTCACATTATGTGTTGATGTTTCACTGCTCAGCGTCGGATTCTATGTTTTTATGCCATAATTCACATCTAGTTCGTCGCTCCGTTTTATGTCCTGCTTCACCTGTTTCAGAGTTTTGTGAAATGTGTGTGTTGTTGTTTTTTTTTTTTTTAACCCCCTAAGGTGCAGGGCAGTCAGGAAGCGTATCGATGGGGAAAAGGCAGACTGACATAAACCTTTTAAAACAACGGAAACAATTTCGGTATTATGATTGTTGAAATTTAAAAGTGCTGTGGTACCGTTGTTCTATCACACCCGTTTCATACCGGACTACTTACAGCACCGGTGTTAGCGCTATAAAATGAACGCTCGTGGTATCACCCATGGAGGGATTTCTTTATTTAAATGGGTTCATTTTTCATAGGGATACAAATCAGGGCATCGTGATTTTAGTAATTAAATGTTTATAAGAGCGATTTTCTGTTGTCCTTCCATGGAAGCGGGCAGCTTTCAAATGGAAATAAAGCACTTTTTAATATAAGTTGCTGCTTTGACATGATCACAGAACTGCCAAAACATATGTACAAAAATACCAGACAAAGTGAATCACAGCAACTTCATCAGCCGGTGTAACACTGAACTGATGCGGTGAAGCTACCAGTATGAGGAGAACGGAGCTGCACCAAGAAGCTAACAGAAGCTAACAAACACTGAATAGAAGAAGAGCTGCCATCTATACCGTTGCAACCAAGCATGATTCAATGTTACACAATACAATTTTACCAAGTTGCTCAAAGTCTAAACTGGCATTGTTGTGCACTTGTAAAGTTTACCTTCGACCAAATGCCCCCAAAGGCATCCCAGCCCCCCCCCCCTTTTGTAAAATTTCTGCCAGCGCCCCTGCCGTCCTCTGAACGCCAGGGGGCGGTACCGCCCATGTTGAGTACCACTAGGTTAGAAGATTGAACCTCATCTTAAACCAGGGATGTCCAAAGTGTGGCCAGGGGGCCATTTGCGGCCCTCTGGATGATTTTGTTTGGCCCCTTGGCCCACAATTTAAGAATTAGAGATTTTTACATCCAAGTAAAATTTTCTTAAACATTTATTTAGGTACAAAACAAAGATTTAAGAGTTTCTGTTTTATTCCATTTTGCCAATTCCAACAAGCACCGCTCAACCTTTATCAAAAGTAGAGAGAGAAAAAAGAGAAAAGATGAGGACAATAAACCCCATAAAGTTTTGGATAATATTTACTTATTGTTAAATACAGCAACTATGTAAGACCCAGTTTTTATAAATGTGCTTACTTTTGGTTTATTAAGATAAAGTATATTTAATATGTTATTGAAGAGATAAAAACAAGGAATGACTTCAGCTCAGATGTTGAAAATCTGATGAAAAAAAGAATTAAAAATCCACTTTTAGTGTTTAGACAGATAAAGTTAAGGTTTCATATATCAAAAGCTGTATTAAAGTCAGTGTGGAATCTTCCAGCTCAGATTTGGTTTTCTAATATGATCAAATGCAATCCAGACTCATGAAAAACTGAAAACAGTCCTTTAGCTTTGCACCACTTGGAAACTGCAGACAGCTAATGGTTAACCAGTCGAGGAATTAGTTTGTGTTTTGTTTTCCATTGTGTCACAGCATCCTTAAAGCCGTAATACCTAAAGCTAGCTTCACAGTTGATGCATCTGAGCTGGCAAAAAAAAGACACTGTTCACCTCCTCACCTGTGGTGGCGCTGCACCAAGAACCACAGAAGGAAACGATATGAAAACCTCTAAAGAAGATTTCATTCTTCGCAAAATGTAAACAAAAATGGAGTGGCATTAGTTTTTTAGCTGTTGTAGGATTTCTCTTTTGTCTTTAGCTAAAGACTGTGATCAATTTCTCCTGCTAGTGGTTCACTCAGGCATTTGTTTTGGATGAATTTTACCCAGAATGCCTTGTGCTATAGTCAGCTTCCTGCTTTTGGAGCAGGAAAAGCTGCTCCTGTTCGCGTGGTGTTCACATGTCCATTTGAACCGCACCAGAGTTCACTTCAGCTGAGCCGAGATTTGTAGACTGACCAAAGTTTGTTTCTTTACGCATTCACGTTGGCTACGTTTTAAAACCATCTAATATTTTCCTACACTTAGGCCTGTCACGATAACAAATTTTGCTAGACGATTAATTGTCTAAAAAATTATTGCGATAAATGATGACCTTTTGACACTGATTTAATGGAAATACTAATAATGCATGCGATTTCCTGATAGATACACCTTATTTTCAAAAGAACACATAACACTGGAAAATAAACTAAATAAAACAACCAAAAACAAAAATAAAATGGATTCTTAGTCTCCATTAACAAAAAACTTACTTGAATAAAAACTAGACAACATAAAGCTGAAGTGGAAATAAATACTGCATTCAACCAAAAGAGTGCAGATTGTGAAGTCTGTATACTATATTGCCCTTAGGTAATCACATATGACTACCTAATGCAATAGTTCACACTACACAATTTTTTGCCCCTATGTTCTCCTTATTCACTGTGTTTTGGGAGGGGTATCAATCAATCAATCAATCAAATTTTATTTGTATAGCACATTTCAGCAGCAAGGCATTTCAAAGTGCTTTACACAACCAAAACAAAAACAGAAATAAACAGTGAGAAAGAGAGAAAATTAAAAAATAAATAAAAAAAAAAAAAAAAAAAAAAAAAAAAAAACAAACTCCCTTACCAGAGGACGCCGCCGTCCCACACAGAATTTAACTAACTTATAGTTAGAGGAGTCTGCCCTCCCGCGGACTTTAACTGGTTCCATTTCATTTCCATTCCACTTTAATTTTCATCGTTTTCCACCCTCATTTTTCACTTTCTTCCCCATACATAAAAAAAAAAAAAAAAAAAAATTAAAAATTAAAAACATTAAAGACATAAAAACATGGACTGTTTGATCACCACACAACACACACAACGCAGAAATCCACCGGTCACACTTGGTGAATCTTAGATCGTTGGCCGATCTAAGATTGTCGCTGGTGATTTCGTAACCGATCATCCTGTAGTGTGTTGTGGGTTACGGTAGAACGTCGTGGCCGCTCTGATCTAAATCAGGGGTTTTCCCCGACTGGGAGCTTAACGCAGCCTGTTGAATGTGACAGGTAGCCAATCAGAAAGCGCGGATTCTCCTCCTGCTTTCTGAGGGGAAATTACGGAGTGGAATCCCAAACAGCTGACACAGCGCAACCCGAAGTCCAGCGGACATCGGAGATGATATGTGGAAACAACATTAATATTTATTCAACATTTTGTGCATTTAAAAAGTTTTCAGCTGTTCTTCGTTAACGTGACATAAATAGGTTATAATGATTTTCATTCATCAGGACTTTACGCTGACACCAGCCACATGCATCACAGGTCAATTCTAGTAAAGCATTAATTGCCTGATTTTAAAATTAGTTAACTGGACTTGTAGCCATTATTTTGTGCCCATGTGGCTGGACACCACACGGCACGACAAACCCGATCGAACCGTTATACCTAAGATTTCTGTCGGCTAATGTGTGTCTCAGGTTTTGAAAATGGGCCGACAACTCGTGTAGTGTGCGCTGGACATTAGACTAAGGAAATGAGGACGGGAGGGTCGGTGGAGAGCACCGAAGCTGAGCCTTTTTTCATTCAGTGTCATCAACAGAAAGAAAAAAGGCCGGAAGAGACGATAAAGACGATAATTAAAATGAGGTCGATAGGTTTAATTTATCGTCCGATTAATTGATTTATCGTTTATCGCAACAAGCCTACCTACACTTCATCATTATGTACTTCTTTGGGTGAATCTATGAAATAAAATAGTTTTTATGGTAGTAAATTCAAGGGAAATATATACTTTTGCATGGCATCATAGACATACATGCCTTACCTTTTAAGACCTGTGGTCTTTCTTATCAGCTTTTCTTCCTTTAACCCTTTTGGTGATCATTTGTTTGGTGACATTCACCAATCTCAACTTCCACAAGGGTTCTTTTCCATAAATATGCTCTCCTCCAGTTGCTGCTGCCATTCACACATGCACGCACGCACGCACGCACGCACGCACGCAGGCGCGCGCGCACACACACACACACACACACACACACAGGTCCCGGTGAATTGTAAGGACAATTTTTCCGAACCAGTCACAGTGGTGAATTATGGGAGCACCCCTTTCCACTTGCTCTACAGACCGGCTGAATGTGTCAAAAAATCTTTAATGAGCCACTCAACAAAGATCTCAGTTAAAATTGTGTTTACACACTACACAACTCTAAATATAATGACCTGACTTTATGCAACATTAACAGGACATCGGTAATTAGATAAATAAGCCACACCCCCTGCATAACAATACATTATAAGTACCAATGAGAATTGCAAGGACATTTAAAATAAGACTTCAAAGAATGTCACTAAAACATACTAAAGTACCCAAATGAGCATCAAATGGATTAATTCACACCCTGCAATAATGGTAGTGTTCATTTGTCATGAACACAGGCACGGACTACAAAAATCTCAGTCAAAATATGAAAAAATAATAATCAAATAGAAATATGGTCAGCAATATAGTGCTTGTTCATTACCTATAGGGTAATGTTTAGACCTATACAAATTAAAATGTATTATGGAATAAACAAACGACATTGTCTTTTGCAATTTTTATTTTTTGGAGCAAACCAAAACACAGGATCCTATCAAGCTTAGTTTTTCAAAACAGTTTGACTTTAGTCAATAATGAAGTTAAACCCAAGTTCTTCTAGATACCACACAATACACATGACCCAAACAAAACAAAATCTTACTTAAACAGATTGAGAAGCAAACAAATCTCTCTTTGAAGCAGGTTTTAAGAATACTATTCTACTCAAATATTAATCCTGAAGCCCTTTCAATTAGGGTACAATGCTCTACAAAGCATTGTGCCTCATTTCAACTAAAGGTGAAGCCCAACTTAACAAAAGAAAACAAAAATTAATTGTGATACCTTTAAGAAAACATATTACTAGAACAATTTTGCCTTTTACAACAACCTGAAAATCAGTTCTCTGAATTACTTTGAAAATGATTAAGAGTCCAAGTTTTGTTGAGTCTCTTCAACATCCATCTTGGACCAACTTAGAAATCAGAGCACATTATAGAAACTACTCCAAAATAAACAAGCAAACAAAACGAAAAAAGGTAAAGGTTAAAAACAAAATGCCTTTTCCTTTAAATGTTACTTTTAACAGTACATACTCTCTAATACAATGAGCCGTTTATACTCACCTAAGAGTTGAACTTCTGGGTTTTATTTTTTAAAACAACAGAATGCTTGAAAGTTCTTAAGATTTTGTTTAGAACATCTTGGCTCAAGATTTATCTGACATTTTTACTTTTTCTTTTGGACACACCACAATTTCTAACAAAGTCTCTTATGTTCTGAATTGAGCGGTTTATTAAAGCAGGATGTTCTGTCTGTTGACACTGTTGAATTTCAACAAAACTTGCCAGCTTCCCAGTGTCAATGTATTTCTGAAAATGTTTCAACACTGCTGCAATTTCTGTAGGAGACCAGGGACGTTTTAGATTTCTCTGAGGATGGTCCTTTTCAGGATAATCTACAAACAAGAGAGACAATTTTACTTTTTAAAATATAAATCATATGTAGGAGTCTGTTACTGAACACTATTGAGTAACACTGTATATAGAGCTATGGGAAAGCTAGATAAGTTGTTTGGCAATAGCATTTCAAGCAAGGTGCTAGTGATTGCCAACAATATTACTCTTCGGGTCAGCTATACACAGTCCTCATTATGCTGTCCCCTGACAGGAAGAAACATTGCTGGGACTGTGTCTACACTTTCAAAAACCCATGTCCACTAAAATACCTGTCAGACAAATCACAAAGATTTCAAAGTCAGACAGCTGTTCACCTGTGGTTCAAGAGATGAGGATAGTGATCCCATTGGTTCTTCACCGACAGTTTTGTTAGGATGAGCAGAAACCTGTGGAGAAGACAGCAAACGAGTCATTAAGATTAATATAATATTCACTTCAAGTTAGAACACTATAGAGAGACACTGTATAAAGAGCTAATGTAAAGCTAGGCAAGTTGTTTGGCAATAGTATTTTAAGCAAGGTCCTATTGATTGACAACAATATTACTCTATGGGTCATCTATACACAGTCCTCATAATGTTGTCCCCTGACAGGAATAAACATTGCTGGGACTGTGTCTACACTCTCAAAAACCCATGTCCACTAAAATACCTGTCAGACAATTACAAAGATTTCCAAGTCGGACAGCTGTTCACCTGTGGTTCAAGAGATGAGGACAGTGATCCCATCGGATCATAACCTACAGTTTTGTCAGGGTGAGCAGAAACCTGTGGAAAAGACAGCAAACAAGTCATCAAGATTCATTTAAAATTAACACCAAGGTAGAACACTATTGAGTAACACTGTATATAGAGCTATGGGAAAGCTAGATAAGTTGTTTGGCAATAGCATTTTAAGCAAGGTGCTAGTGATTGCCAACAATATTACTCTTCGGGTCAGCTATACACAGTCCTCATTACGCTGTCCCCTGACAGGAACAAGCATTGCTGGGACTGTGTCTACTCTCTCAAAAACCCATGTCCACTAAAATACCTGTCAGACAAATTACAAAGATTTCCAAGTCAGACAGCTGTTCACCTGTGGTTCAAGAGACGAGGATAGTGATCCCATTGGTTCTTCACCGACAGTTTTGTTAGGATGAGCAGAAACCTGTGGAGAAGACAGCAAACGAGTCATTAAGATTAATATAATATTGACTTCAAGTTAGAACACTATAGAGAGACACTGTATAAAGAGCTAATGTAAAGCTAGGCAAGTTGTTTGGCAATAGTATTTTAAGCAAGGTCCTATTGATTGACAACAATATTACTCTATGGGTCATCTATACACAGTCCTCATAATGTTGTCCCTGACAGGAATAAACATTGCTGGGACTGTGTCTACACTCTCAAAAACCCATGTCCACTAAAATACCTGTCAGACAAATTACAAAGATTTCCAAGTCGGACAGCTGTTCACCTGTGGTTCAAGAGATGAGGACAGTGATCCCATCGGATCATAACCTACAGTTTTGTCAGGGTGAGCAGAAACCTGTGGAAAAGACAGCAAACAAGTCATCAAGATTCATTTAAAATTAATACCAAGGTAGAACACTATTGAGTAACACTGTATATAGAGCTATGGGAAAGCTAGATAAGTTGTTTGGCAATAGCATTTTAAGCAAGGTGCTAGTGATTGCCAACAATATTACTCTTCGGGTCAGCTATACACAGTCCTCATTACGCTGTCCCCTGACAGGAACAAGCATTGCTGGGACTGTGTCTACTCTCTCAAAACCCATGTCCACTAAAATACCTGTCAGACAAATTACAAAGATTTCCAAGTCAGACAGCTGTGCACCTGTGGTTCAGGAGACGAGGATAGTGATTCCAGTGGTTCTTCACCGACAGTTGTGTTAGGATGAGCAGAAACCTGTGGAGAAGACAGCAAACGAGTCATTAAGATTAATATAATATTGGCTTCAAGTTAGAACACTATAGAGAGACACTGTATAAAGAGCTAATGTAAGCTAGGCAAGTTGTTTGGCAATAGTATTTTAAGCAAGGTCCTATTGATTGACAACAATATTACTCTATGGGTCATCTATACACAGTCCTCATAATGTTGTCCCCTGACAGGAATAAACATTGCTGGGACTGTGTCTACACTCTCAAAAACCCATGTCCACTAAAATACCTGTCAGACAATTACAAAGATTTCCAAGTCGGACAGCTGTTCACCTGTGGTTCAAGAGATGAGGACAGTGATCCCATCGGATCATCACCTACAGTTTTGTCAGTGTGAGCAGAAACCTGTGGAAAAGACAGCAAACGAGTCATCAAGATTCATTTAAAATTAACACCAAGGTAGAACACTATTGAGTAACACTGTATATAGAGCTATGGGAAAGCTAGATAAGTTGTTTGGCAATAGCATTTTAAGCAAGGTGCTAGTGATTGCCAACAATATTACTCTTCGGGTCAGCTATACACAGTCCTCATTATGCTGTCCCCTGACAGGAACAAGCATTGCTGGGAGTGTGTCTACTCTCTCAAAAACCCATGTCCACTAAAATACCTGTCAGACAAATTACAAAGATTTCCAAGTCAGACAGCTGTTCACCTGTGGTTCAAGAGACGAGGATAGTGATCCCATTGGTTCTTCACCGACAGTTTTGTTAGGATGAGCAGAAACCTGTGGAGAAGACAGCAAACGAGTCATTAAGATTAATATAATATTGGCTTCAAGTTAGAACACTATAGAGAGACACTGTATAAAGAGCTAATGTAAAGCTAGGCAAGTTGTTTGGCAATAGTATTTTAAGCAAGGTCCTATTGATTGACAACAATATTACTCTATGGGTCATCTATACACAGTCCTCATAATGTTGTCCCCTGACAGGAATAAACATTGCTGGGACTGTGTCTACACTCTCAAAAACCCATGTCCACTAAAATACCTGTCAGACAAATTACAAGATTTCCAAGTCGGACAGCTGTTCACCTGTGGTTCAAGAGATGAGGACAGTGATGCCATCGGATCATCACCTACAGTTTTGTCAGGGTGAGCAGAAACCTGTGGAAAAGACAGCAAACGAGTCATCAAGATTCATTTAAAATTAACACCAAGGTAGAACACTATTGAGTAACACTGTATATAGAGCTATGGGAAAGCTAGATAAGTTGTTTGGCAATAGCATTTTAAGCAAGGTGCTAGTGATTGCCAACAATATTACTCTTCGGGTCAGCTATACACAGTCCTCATTACGCTGTCCCCTGACAGGAACAAGCATTGCTGGGACTGTGCTTACACTTTCAAAACCCATGTCCACTAAAATACCTGTCAGACAAATTACAAAGATTTCCAAGTCAGACAGCTGTTCACCTGTGGTTCAAGAGACGAGGATAATGATCCCATTGGTTCTTCACCTACGGTTTTGTTAGGATGAGCAGAAACCTGTGGAGAAGACAGCAAACGAGTCATTAAGATTAATTTAATATTGACTTCAAGTTAGAACACTATAGAGAGACACTGTATAAAGAGCTAATGTAAAGCTAGGCAAGTTGTTTGGCAATAGTATTTTAAGCAAGGTCCTATTGATTGACAACAATATTACTCTATGGGTCATCTATACACAGTCCTCATAATGCTGTCCCCTGACAGGAATAAACATTGCTGGGACTGTGTCTACTCTCTCAAAATCACATGTCCACTAAAATGCCTGTCAGAAATTTACAAAGATTTCCAAGTCGGACAGCTGTTCACCTGTGGTTCAAGAGATGAGGACAGTGATCCCATCGGATCATCACCTACAGTTCTGTCAGGGTGAGCAGAAACCTGTGGAAAGACAGCAAACGAGTCATCAAGATTCATTTAAAATTAACACCAAGGTAGAACACTATTGAGTAACACTGTATATAGAGCTATGGGAAAGCTAGATAAGTTGTTTGGCAATAGCATTTTAAGCAAGGTGCTAGTGATTGCCAACAATATTACTCTTCGGGCCAGCTATACACAGTCCTCATTATGCTGTCCCCTGACAGGAACAAGCATTGCTGGGACTGTGTCTACACTTTCAAAAACCCATGTCCACTAAAATACCTGTCAGACAAATTACAAAGATTTCCAAGTCAGACAGCTGTTCACCTGTGGTTCAAGAGACGAGGATAGTGATCCCATTGGTTCTTCACCGACAGTTTTGTTAGGATGAGCAGAAACCTGTGGAGAAGACAGCAAACAAGTCATTAAGATTAATTTAATATTGACTTCAAGTTAGAACACTATAGAGAGACACTGTATAAAGAGCTAATGTAAAGTTGGCAAGTTGTTTGGCAATAGTATTTTAAGCAAGGTCCTATTGATTGACAACAATATTACTCTATGGGTCATCTATACACAGTCCTCATAATGTTGTCCCCTGACAGGAATAAACATTACTGGGACTGTGTCTACACTCTCAAAAACCCATGTCCACTAAAATACCTGTCAGACAAATTACAAATATTTCCAAGTCGGACAGCTGTTCACCTGTAGTTCAAGAGATGAGGACAGTGATCCATCGGTTCATCACCTACAGTTCTGTCAGGTTGAGCAGAAAACTGTGGAGAAGACAGGAAACGAGTCATTAAGATTAATTTAAATTAACACCTAGGTAGGTAGAACACTATCGAATAACACTGGCAATAGAGCTATGGAAAACTAGGAAAGTTGTTTGGCAATAGTATTTTAAGCAAGGTCCTAGTGATTGCCAACAATATTACTTTTCGGGTCATCTATACACAGTCCTCATAATGCTCTCCCCTGAAAGGATTAAGCATTGCTGGGACTGTGTCTACTCTCTCAGAACACATGTCCACTAAAATGCCTGTCAGAAAATTTACAAAGATTTCCAAGTCGGACAGCTGTTCACCTGTGGTTCAAGAGGCGAGGATAGTGATCCCAACGTTTCTTCACCTACAGTTTTGTCAGGATGAGCAGAAACCTGTGGAGAAGACAGCAAACGAGTCATTAAGATTAATTTAATATTGACTTCAAGTTACAACACTATAGAAAGAGGTATTGTAAAGCTAGGAAAGTTGTTTGGCAATAGTATTTTAAGCAAGGTCCTATTGATTGCCAACAATATTACTCTTCGGGTCATCTATACACAGTCCTCATAATGCTGTCCCTTGACAGGAACAAGCATTGCTGGGACTGTGTCTACACTCTCAAAAACCCCATGTCGACTAAAATACCTGTCAGACAAATTACAAAGATTTCCAAGTCGGACAGCTGTTCACCTGTGGTTCAAGAGATGAGGACAGTGATCCCATCGGATCATCACCTACAGTTCTGTCAGGGTGAGCAGAAACCTGTGGAAAAGACAGCAAACGAGTTATTAAGATTCATTTAAAATTAACACCAAGGTAGAACACTATCGAATAACACTGTCAATAGAGCTATGGAAAGCTAGGAAAGTTGTTTGGCAATAATATTTTAAGCAAGGTCCTAGTGATTGCCAACAATATTACTCTATGGGTCATCTATACACAGTCCTCATAATGCTGTCCCTTGACAGGAACAAGCATTGCTGGGACTGTGTCTACTCTCTCAGAAACACATGTCCATTAAAATGCCTGTCAGAAAATTTACAAAGATTTCCAAGTCGGACAGCTGTTCACCTGTGGTTCAAGAGATGAGGATAGTGATCCCATCGGTTCATCACCTACAGTTCTGTCAGGGTGAGCCAAAACCTGTGGAGAAGACAGCAATTGAGTCATTAAGATTAATTTAATATTGTCTTTACGTTAGAACACTATAGAGAGAAACTGTATAAAGAGCTATGGTAAAGCTAGGAAAGTTGACAATAGTATTTTAAGCAAGGTCCTAGTGATTGCCAACAATATTACTCTTCGGGTCATCTATACACAGTCCTCATAATGCTGTGCCCTGACAGGAATAAGCATTGCTGGGACTGTGTCTACTCTCTCAAAAACCCATGTCCACTAAAATACCTGTCAGATAAATTACAATATTTCCAAGTCAGACAGCTGTTCACCTGTGTTTCAAGAGATAAGGACAGTGATCCCATCGGTTCTTCACCTGCAGTTTTGTCACAGTGAGCAGAAACCTGTGGAGAAGACACCAAACGAATCATTAAGATTCATTTAATATTAACTTCAAGATAGATTAACACTATATACAGAGCTAAGGCAATGCTAGGTAATCCAATTGGCCAAAGTATTTTTAGCAAGGCCCTTGTGATAGTAAACAATATTACTCTTCGGGTTATCTATGCACAGTCTTAGGAATTCTGTGCCTTGTCAGGAATAACCATTGCTGGGACTGTGTCAAGCACACACCTTAGGAGTAGACAGCAAACAGTTCAATGAATAAGGAAAACAAAGAATAAATAGCTCCAAAAGTGTTCTTAAAACAATTGTGGAATTAGGACTGCACTTCTCTTAACCTCAGTTGCAGCTGGTTTCATATTTTCATATTTGTTTAACTTACCCAACAAAATAGCCTACAAAATATTTTGAAAGCACTAGTTAATAAGGAAAACATCAAAAAAGGTTTAAATCACACCATGTGAAACTGTTGAATGATCTGGCTATTTAAACTTTCTTATGAAAAAACTTCTGGTAATATTTATTTATTTATTTTTACATTAACTGCACCATAAATTGCAAAAAAGACATATGGATTATGAGCTATGCACTGTGAATTATGGTGTTCTATAATGAAATTATTCTTGAACATTTATAAAATGAATATGTAAAACAGTAAACAAGGTTAGCTGCACATGCTAACATCATAACTGAAGTGAGCAGCCATTATCCCATGTTGGCATTTTTGTTTCTAGTTGGCATTGACTCAATTTTAAGACAAATGTAACATTCTAATTCCTGTTTTTAAATGGTCATTCCATTTAACACATGGCGTGTTTAAACCTTGTTCTAAGTGGTCACCTGTTCTCAACACAAGCTAGCTTTTGCTCATTAGCGGTGCCTTAATTAGGAAGTGCTGCATGAAAATATATGTCGGTCACATTGCAAATATCAGTAAAACTTTGCCAACCTTGCTTGTGTTCAAATTACTTTAAGAAAGACTTACCTACATACTTCTCCACATCCGTCCAAGTTGCAGCGCAGAATTGTTCATTCCTCACAGAGAGCGCAACATCAGTCTTGGGAGGAAAATGACAGAGGGGGAGGGGTTAAAGCTCCACCCCTTTTCCTCTCTCCAATTAGGTGTTCTTTGATGAACAAATCATTCACTAGGTTTTGTGATAGATTTATTATTTATCCACTACCGTAGACCTTTATGAAAGTGATTTCCAAAATTATTACAGGTGTCATTTCCATAGTGACCAAAGTTATATAGTATGTGCAATTGTGTATATCAGGGGTATTCAATTCATGATATCTTAGCAATATTTCATGATGCCAAGGTCAGAAGAGAAAAATAAAATATATACAACTTAAAATTTAGTAGCTGGGCAGTTTTTTCTGTGTCTGCATGCCTTGATTTGCTTTTCAAATTGAATGGATTCTGTCATATTCAAGTACTTTTTGACAATATTTATTGTCATGAAACAGGGAGCTGAATATGTATGTCTGATTTCTCATGTTTGATGTTCTCTCATTCACTGAGTAAAAGTAGGATGTCAAGTCAAAAGAAGAACCTAAGTAAAACAAGAAAACTGCATGTTCACAAGTGAATGACCTCAGAAAAAAACTAATAGAAGAAAGCTTGATTTATATTTTTGTTTACCATCTGGACTTAAACTATTTAAAAATGAACATATTTTATAACTGAACATTTTTAGACTTAGATCACTTATTTTGCTTTCAGTGACAGAAGTGAGTGCTTGCTTGTCATGCCAGAATTTTAACCTGTGCTAGAATGATGTCAGAACCAGTCTCATGCATGTGTGGATGTGCTCATTGGTGAGCCAGGAACAATATTTGGTTTTTATAATATTCATTGTGGAGAAAGCTGGCTCACAGTTGTGTGTGGAACCAAATATAATTAAGATTTGCAGGGCTACTTACCTCAGAGCTGTGAAAGCTTTGAGAATAGTAGCCCTTTGGAGCCAGAACGTGTAAGGATCAGTCCTTACAGATTGTTCCTTCAGGGATAAATCTGCTTAGATTGTAAAAGCTGTGCCAGTAAATCAGACAGTGCTCAACAAGATTTTAGGTTGCTATTTTTGTTTTGGTTCAGTTTTGGGTTTGCATAAGACATAATTTTAGTCTAGATGCAGACCAGGGTCCGCCTATTAGTGACCTCTGGTGTATATCTTGATCTCATTGGGTCTTTATTCAATTAAATTTAAAAATAGTTTGCTTATTCAAAAAGGAAATTAAATGTTAATGTAACTAATTAAGGAGTTATGATAGATTGTGGCCAAGAAAGATCTCCTGTAGCAGTCCGTTTTACAACCAATCTGAAGAAACATCTGGCTGAAGAGATTCAGATTTGAAATAATGGGATGGTCAGCATTGTCTAAAACATTTTTTTTGATTTTATGCAAAATCCCTTTGTGGATCATCATCTTCAGTCATCCCCAGCCACAGCCTCTTGTCCATCTCTGATACATCCCCCAACTGCAGAGTCATTCGAGTATTTTCATAGGTGACAGAAGTCAGACTTATGCTGGAAGCATGACGTGTACTGAGTGAAAAGGAATGGTGAGAGTACAGTGCCCTGTGGAGCTCCTGTGTTGCTGACCACCTGGTTAGACACACAGTCCTTCAGTCTCAGAAACTGTGGTCTGTTTGTGAGGTAGTCATAGATCAAGTTGATTGTTGGGGGCTCCATCTGTGTCTTCTGGAGTTTCTCACAGAGCAGATCAGGCTGAATTGTGTTAAATGCACTTGAGAAATCAAAGAACATGATCATCAAAGTGCTGCCTGCTTTGTCCAGATGACAGTGGGTTTGATAAAGCAGGTGTATGATGGCATCATCAATTCCAACTCCATGGCAATAAGCAGGTAAGACAGACTATTTCAAGATGAACCTCTCAACCTTGCACACCTGCTCAGGCTTTTTCCCCACCAGAGAGGTGACATTCCACATCCCAAGAGCCAGCTTCTGTAGCCAGGGGTCAGATTCTTGGTTCTCCTCTATCAAAAGAGGAACATTGGTTACCTTCCTGACTAAGGCCCTTATCTCCTGATCACTCAATTTAGACAACCGACAAGCTCTATAGAGAGCCCTAGTTGTTCCAAACTGATTCCATTTATGAATGAAGGAGGCCACTGAGCTCATTGGGGACTTCAAAGCAACATAATTTTTAATATCCTTCCCCAGATGTTTGCCTCAAAACAATGCTGTCTCTGAGGTCTACAGACAATGTATTTGATTTCATGCTTGGTGTTTGCATACAAACATTGTCCATTTTGGGACTTTATAAAGACAGGTGTGTGCCGGTGAGAGTTGGACTCCGCCAAGGCTGCCCTTTGTCACCGATTCTGTTCATTACTTTTATGGACAGAATTTCTAGGCGCAGCCGAGGTGTTGAGGGGATCCGTTTTGGTGGCCTTAGGATTGCATCTCTGCTTTTTGCGGATGATGTGGTCCTGTTGGCTTCATCGGAACGTGATCTGCAGCTCTCACTGGAGCGGTTCGCAGCCGAGTGTGAAGCGGCCGGGATGAGGCTCAGTGCCTCCAAATCCGAGGCCATGGTCTTGAGCCGGAAAAGGGTAGAGTGCCTTCTCCGGGTCAGGGGGGTCGTCCTGCCTCAAGTGGAGGAGTTTAAGTATCTGGGGATCTTGTTCACGAATGAGGGAAGAAGGGAGCGGGAGATCGACAGGCGGATTGGGGCAGCGTCTGCCGTGAAGCGGGCGCTGTACCGGTCCGTCGTGGTGAAGAGAGAGCTGAGCCAAAAAGCGAAGCTCTCTATTTACCGGTCGATCTACGTTCCCACCCTCATCTATGGTCATGAGCTTTGGGTCATGACCGAAAGAACGAGATCACGGGTACAAGCGGCCGAAATGGGTTTCCTCCGCAGGGTGGCTGGGCTCTCCCTTAGAGATAGGGTGAGAAGCTCGGTCATCCGGGAGGGACTCAGAGTAGAGCCGCTGCTCCTCCACGTCGAGAGGAGCCAGTTGAGGTGGCTTGGGCATCTGGTAAGGATGCCTCCTGGACGCCTCCCTGGTGAGGTGTTCCGGGCACGTCCCACCGGGAGGAGGCCTCGGGGAAGACCCAGGACACGCTGGAGGGATTATGTCTCTCGGCTGGCCTGGGAACGCCTTGGGATTCCCCCGGAGGAGCTGGAAGAAGTGGCTGGGGAGAGGGAAGTCTGGGCCTCCCTTCTGAAGCTGCTGCCCCCGCGACCCGACCCCGGATAAGCGGAAGAAAATGGATGGATGGGTGTGTGCCTTTCCAGATCTAATCAAATTAACAGAATTCATTACAAGTGGACTCTCTGCAATTATCAGTAAAAATAGCTCTATTTTGAGCTTCATGATAAAGGCTGTGAATACTTATGTATTTAAATGTAATTTGTTAGTAATTCTGTTTTTAGTTAGTTTGCAAAATCACACACTTTTTCACACATCGTGTCATAATAGGACATTTGTGTTATCAATCTTGAGGAAAGGGATTAATACAATTTGGAAAAAGTTATAACAACCAAACATGAAAAAAGTGAAACGTTGTGAATACTTTCCAGATTCACTGTATATATGGATAAAAAGGTGTTATCCAGAAATGTTCACACAACCTCTGACAAGTCTAAGTCTCTTCTTAGTAAAATTAAAATTTTCTCATCAAATCTCCAACCTCTAATGAGTTGCATCACTGTAGATTAGGATTTAGTTGGGTAAGGTTTGTCCCTACACCTAAACTATTACATTTGCATGTGATTATTATCTTCCAATCTCCCAATATTTATTAACAGCTATCTTTTAATCATTAAACATTTAATTTACTATCCAAAAATATGCTATGGTCAGTAATACCATATTATTAGGCCACTGACATTTTTAGTCTCGATATTATTAATCCTCTTACATCCTTCAGTATACTATAAAACCATAGATTAAAGATTAACTTTGCTGAAATGAATCACCCAACAGCAAGCTACAGATTTAGTACCTCTAAAATAATCAGTGTTTTAATTTAGCCAGATTTGCATTCAATAAAGTAGCATATTTTAAGGAGAATTGTTATCTAACACACATTTTACCCACAAAACCTTCATTACAGGGACTCCCATGTGCTAGCCAATCAGCGTGTCTAAAAAATACACATGTGTGAATTATTCATGAGCAAGTGCAATACCCAAAGTTACCACCCGGGGCGCCATATCGATACACAGGTTATACACAAATGTCATGTAAATGTGAATTATTGGGACTTTGCCTGATTTTTGGAATTTAACCCTTTGGCATCCATTAAAACCCCCTCCAATCATTTTTACGTTGCAAGAATTATGAGGACATCGGCACTGTCCCACTAATTCAAAATGTCCCGTTAGTGTTGCGTGTATACAGGCGAAATGTCCTGTTAATTCACCTGTGCCAACACACACACACACACACACACACACACACACACACACACACACACACACACACACACACACACACACACACATGCAATCCTGATGAGCTGTAGGTCATCAGGCCTCTGATTATGCCAGCCAGGTTAGGGGGAGACAGTTTTAACGCGGATTATGGCGGCCATTGTGGCCGGACGGTCCGAGCTCCAAAAGGGAAGAATAGGAGAGCGTCACGAGCTGTCGCCTGTAATTACCATTAGCTGGTTGGAGCCTTTGAGGACCGCAGCCCACGTACGGGTGTCCTGGACAACACAGGGAGGCCCCAGGTTGAAACCATAGGGGTGGGGGGGGTCTGCCACTGCTGGAGGAATATGATTGTCAGCAGTTTCTCTTCCAGCGTATGAAGAGCAGAGAAGCAGAGAGTTTGGAGGAAGAGACAATTGAAGGGGGTGGAGGGGATAAGAGAGTCAAGCTTTTGAGTTTTTACTGTCTTCAAACGAACCCACGGATATGAATTATACTCCAAAGTTTTGAGTACTGATCCCTTCGTCCTCTCTCCCCCTGCTAATGCTGATGTTGTTTAAACAGGGCCTCGCCACATGAATGGAGCGAGTCAAACAAACAGAACGGTGGCTCTAGCGAAGCCCTCACCTTGACTGTTTCAGTTTCACTTTCAGCGAGACAATAACCCACTGACCCAGTTGCAGAGACAAAGGCCACTTTCTGATCCCCTCCTCCACCTCTAACGCTGACAGGCTTAGCCCCTGAAAAATAACTCGGCACTCTTTGTGTTTCTCTCCTGCTTCCTGAACCATCACACATCCACGGAAATTGTCAAGCCATGAGCTAGAATGTTTCAAATAGTCATAAAATAGGTGAAAGTTTTTCTTTTTTTATGAATATGTTTTAAATGAACAACTTTTTTTAAAGTTATGCAACTACAAGGGTTGCAATGGCAGGTTTTCATCAATATAATTTTTTTTATGTTATGTTTTTTTTTTTTTAATGTTGCTTATTTCGTTGATATTTTAATCAAGTTCAACTGCTACTTCATAACAGATTTAACTCCATACTAACAAAACCTTCCTTTTTTGTCCTCTGCTTGTTTCCGCCCCTCCATGACCAGTGGTGTTACCAGGGAGAGTGCGTTGCGTTCGGCTCCCAGCCTGAGAGCGCGGATGGCGGCTGGGGTCCGTGGTCCTTGTGGGGAGAGTGCAGCCGGACCTGCGGAGGCGGCGTTTCTTCCTCCATGAGGCACTGTGACAGCCCAGCGTAAGTAGGCAAAAGTAAGCCACAGCAAGCCGAACACACACATCCAGGTCCTGCCTACAAGTGTGTGTTTGTGTCTACTCCGTTTGCTGCATGTGCGCCACATCCATGTGGGAGCAGAGCCACATGAACTAGGCTGTTTTTATTGAAAAATACACTGTGAAATGTTTTTGGGTTGGATTCATTCCTTATTCACAGAGAGAGAGAAAAAAACATTCAATGTATGTTTTATTAGCATTTGCTTTCATAAAGCTTGAGGCAGTGGCATATGTGAAGCAAATATTTTTGATACTAATAAGTAATTGTTAATAGACTTTGGAAAATGACCTTCCTGAATCTGATATGTTTCCTTTTGAAGAACAACAAAAATTCAAATGACATCACTTTACACTAATCCTAATTCACTTTGCGGTGAAAACTCAAAACTCAAAATGTCGTCATGGATGCAGAAGCTGTGGGCAGGAAGAACCTCCAGTAGCAGTCATTCGTGCAGTGAATCTGAAGAGGCCTCTGACTGAAGGATGTCGCTGTATGACAGCCTGATGACTGTCATCACATGCTAGCAGCTCAATGTCCAGGCAGCAGAGATGATATTTATTAGCTGTTGGCTAGCACTGCTAATCCGTCTCATTTGCTTTTATAATTTCTGTCTGGTTGTTTGGTTCAAAATTTGAGCAGAGAGATGTTGGAGTTGGGGATACAATCCTTGCTTGTTCAGATAGATGGAAGAGATGTTTTGAACTTCCTCCATCTCTCATCGGTCCTGCCTTCCCGCCTCCTTTTCAACTCCTCTGGGATTTGGTGTTGTAGTTCAGGTAGCATTTGAGATGCTAATCAGCTAATCGCCCTGATTTCCTTAATTTTTGGCGATTCGCCAAAACGTACATGTGAAGCTGATCATATCCACTGATGTTATCTTCCTCGGCAAAGGTCTAAAAATCAACCGCTCTTTTCTCTGTACTGACAGAGGTTTGACTGTCCACCAGGCCACTTCTGCATGTTTACAGTTAACAACAGTCAACCCACTCTTAACAACTCAACAACGTTCTTGTTATATTTAGCAACATTTATTTAGACCAACCAGAGCCTCCCCGGCCTGCATGCAGACATCTGGGGGTTTTTACTCGTCTTCCACTGTCGCATTCTGTTGTTTTGGAAGCAGAGGTGTTACATCACACATGCCACGGGAAGACAAAAAGGAAGAGAGGGCGAATAAGATGGGGTGGGGAAAAGCAGGGTGGGAAAGGGAAGGCACCAGCGTAATGTGGACCACCTGTGTACGGTAATCAGCGCAGCTCAGGCGTCGGCGCAAAGTGGAGGGGAGGGATGAATAAACACAGCCAGCGGAGCCTTGAACACATTCATTACAGGAGCCTCTTTTGCACTGAAGTGGAAATAATCATGGAGGAAAAGAGAGGCTAATGAAGGAGAAAGGAGGGATAAAAGAAGAAAATAAATCCCTCAAAGATAGCGTGGAGGTAGGAAAAAAAAACGATTCTCTGAGAAGAGAATGGTTCTGGAGTTACAGACCGCTCGTCTCGTCCAAACCTAAATGTCACATCACACTTAAGGGGTCTCGGCGGAGCTTGGGTTTCATGAATGAATCCCAGACTCAGTACGGCAGTGCTTTCACACACAAACACGCTTCTGTGTCCCGGCAGAGACTTTGCCACCAAAACGAGTCCGTGTGCGGAGTCCAGCCGCTCGCTCTTGTGTTGCATCCTAAAATAATCATTGTTGTAATTCGAGATGCTAAATTAACAATTTAACAATTTCTTTTCCCCCCCTCTCTCTTTTAGTTCCCCCCATTCATTCAAATCTCCTGTTCCTTTCAGCCCATCTGGAGGAGGCAAGTACTGTCTTGGAGAGAGAAAACGGTACAGATCTTGTAACACCGACGTGAGTCCATTTTTATGACTTTACCTGAGGGGAGGGCATTTATCGTATCGTTTATCATTTATTATGGAACTTCTTATTACGATAAGAATTTGGATTTATCGTTGTCATGATACATTTCAGTTATTGATGTTATATAAAAAGAAAGTAAGGTGACGTTATGATCGAAAATGTTATTTTTAATCATTTTTATCATTACATTTTATTTTAATGATAAAAAAAAAAATATATATATATATATATATATATATATATATATATATATTTAAAATAACAGTGAATAATACAAAGTAATTGCTAGTACACTTGCAAAAAAATTATTTCCATAATACACTGCTCAAAAAAATAAAGGGAACACTTAAACAACACAATATAACTCCAAGTAAATCAAACTTCTGTGAAATCAAACTGTCCACTTAGGAAGCAACACTGATTGACAACGGGGACCCTCATCGGGTCAATCAGTGTTGCTTCCTAAGTGGACAGTTTGATTTCACAGAAGTTTGATTTACTTGGAGTTATATTGTGTTGTTTAAGTGTTCCCTTTATTTTTTTGAGCAGTATATTTTGTATAGTTGTTACACAATAAGTTAATCTTTTTCTGCTGTTGGTGGAAGTTTGTTCCACTGTTGCTGAAATATAATTAAACTTCCTAAATTTCTTACTGTAAATTCAATGTTTCTCAGCTGATATACTTTCAAATAGTGACAATATTATGGTACACTTAAATACCACTCTGCATTTCAAAATCCAAATAATTTTCTTTTTTCTTTTTCTATTGCTACTCTTGTAAGGTTAACATCAACTGCTGTAAAAACTTTGTTATGATGTAAGCTAATTAAATGACGCTAATCACAGCTACAGTAGAGTAGCTGAAGAATAACGATTCTTCTGGTTTTGACATGTTGGTGGAGGGGGAGCACCAAATGAAGATATGCCTATAGGGCCCCAAAGAGGCTTGGGCCGGCCCTGACTCTTTATTACATATATCTTGATCAACTGCAAATTTTATTTTTCTTTATTTATCATCTCAAACTCTTGAAAAGAAATACATTTCTCATCTTTTCCTCAGTGGATTTTCTTATATTTCTACCTAAATCAGATCTGAGAGTGGATACTTTGTCACACGACTGTGAGATCGTGACATTCAACGATAGACACAGTTGTCTAACTGCATAGTCCTCATCATGCTAGGATGGAAAAAGTTGGGAGAAACCAAAGGGTGTTACAGATGTGACTCCCAGACAGAGATATTGGAGGACAATGGGTTCTTGTTTGGATGGGTAGCCATCCGGACGATGATCGCACTGAATGGGATCCAGAGTTTCTTCCAGGTAATGGCAAAACCTCACAAAACCAACGACCAACAGAGCAGCACTCTTACCAAATATGGTTCTGTGGCGGCAGCAGCAGCTGCACCCCATTCCTCATTAAAAGGAATATTTTTGGCTGCTGGAAGTTTTGTAAAATTGTTTCGGACCTTTTCACGTTGATATGCCAAGATCAAGGTCCGCAATGTCATTTATCGCAATAACCTCTGGGACAATCTATTTTCCAGCAAAATTTCTTATTATGACAGGCCTAAAAGTGACTAAATTATTGCAGGAAATTCACTCATTTGTGCATTTTGTCTACTTTAGTGAGATATTTTAACTCACTGCATGTTTCCATACAAGTTCTTGTTAAGTGATTTTTTTTTATTGTAAAGGTTTTGCTCATGAAATTGAACCAAGAAGATATGGGTAATTATTAGGGCTGTAGTGATACAATAATCTCACAATACGATACACGATATTCTTCTCACGATACGTTATATATTGCGATATTCAGCAACCGATACAATTCAATACACTTTTGCAATTTTCTGAAAGATTTTAGAGGGACAGAGTGATTTTGGTGACATTTTGTGACAGTTATAGAGTTGGATTGAATTAATTTAACTGAAAACTGATTAAAAGCACCAACTACACAATACCTGGCTCTGCTTGGACATGGACGCAGATTTAAAGTCAACAGCTGGACAAAATGAATCAAAGTGGTGAGAAAACATGTTTCTTTTAGTTGAAACAGTACAAACTGTAGCTTACATGCATTTGTAAAGTAAATAAAGTGCACCAAGTACCCTGCTCTGAATAGTTTGATACCTTTTAACCTTGACACTTAACATCTGAAGGAATCACTCTTAGCCTGATGACCTATTCACTCTCCCGGTGAAGCAAGCAGTGAGTGAGCAAGGTGACAGTTGGATGTTACAATACTTGCGGATGAATATAAATTTTTTTCTAGGAAAGAAAATTTTGATATATATAACCAAATCGATATTATTACACAGCCCTATTAATTATAGCTAATGTATAATTTTACAAAACGGGCACCTATGATTCTAATTTCACACAAGGCCAGGTTGGTTTGTGTCATGATGTGTAGTTTAAAAGTGGACCCAAATGGAGAGACGCAGAGGCAGCTTGTAGATGAGGAATGTTTAATGACCCCAAAATGATGAAAAAAGGTAGAAAAAATCACGAGGCACACAGGAAGCCAGAGCAGAAAACAACCAGGAATCCAGGAGCAAAACAGGGCAGGGAAACAACGGGACAAGACTAAGAAACAAAGGAATAACTAGACACAAGAATTAAACATAACTAGAGACACTAAGAAGGACTGAATGAAAATAAAACAGAAACAAGACTGATCTAATCAAAGAAAGCAGAATAATCAAACCTCTAGAACGACTCTAAAGACATAACGGTTTGGATGTATTTATAATTGTTGTGGCATCAAACCTTTTTTTTCATCTGAAACAGAGACGCACCAATCTGATACTAATGTCCGTGTTGGTCCCAATATTGAAAATTTTTTAGATTGGGTATCGGTGACAATGTACCCCATCCATAAGGTCAGATCTAATTCTACATGATGGTTTATTAAATATGTTACATCAAAACTAGAATTCCTAATTGCACTTTCTGAACCATTTGAAATGTTTGTTTTTACATGTATGACCAAACTTGTGAAGCTATTGGTGTATTTAAATGTGCTGTGCTGGGGGAAAGTTATCAATAAATTTGTAATTCAGTACATTTATGTCTGTGTTTAGAAAAGAAACATTTTAAGTCAACTCAGCTCTGTCTTTTTGTGTTGGGTCGGTATTGACGATACTAAACCTCAGGTATCGGTACCGGTATCAGAAGTTAAAAAAGTGAATCGGTGTGTCCTTAATCTGAAACATCGCCTGGAAACATAAGTACAAGTCAGTAGGATTTATTGTTCCCCAGGTATGTCTGTGTTTATTCTCCTTTTATTTTACATTTTGTATCGCTAGTGACACTTCTGTCAGTCTCAGAGCTGATTTCAAAAAATCAATTCAAAAAAGTTTTCTGAAAGCTTCAGTGCTTTGCGCAAATATTTAAGATGGCCGCAAACTGAGACCTCCGTTCAACTATTTCTGAAATTGTTTTTTTGTTGTTTTTTTTTCTGTTGGTGAAAATTGAAATAGTTTAAGCCCTACTAGACGTTTTTTATAAATAACAGCAGCGAGCAAACGGCGAATGCTTTCTTTGGAAACAAACAAGAGCCCCGACCGCCGCTTCATACCGCCGACCGATCTCCGTCCAGGGAATTCTGTGAGCGCATGTGTGACGGCTCGGTGAAAATACGAACGCTTACCCGCGCAGACTGCGGTTTGTGTTGTTTCTGTTTCTAAATCAGATCAATTATTTATCGTAGAACCGATTCCCAATGAAAAGTAAGCTTTAGGGAAACGTGCCTGCAGACCACAGTTCCCACTGAGTCAACAATAAAACGCTGGAAGACGCTCAGATTTTTTTTTTTTTACATTATATATATTTTTTTAAATTGTCCTTTGTTGCTGTCTGTGGGAGATCCTGGCGTTTTTATTGGCACATTGCTGCGAACTGGAGGAACTGGAGACGGAGTTATCATGATCGGCTTCCGCGTCGGTAAACTTAAACACAGATATCGAAAGGTGTTTATGTAAACTTTGGTTCAGGAGAGTTCAAGGGTGGGGGAAAAGATAAAATCACTGTTTTTATTCTTTTTATGCATTGTAGGATTGGAAAGTTATAATAAATGTGAATAAAATATATTTTGGACACAAATGCTGTGCTTTGGCGTCAGCGCGAATACTTCATATTTAAGTGGAATTTCCAGATGAGGCCAAAATTATTCATATGCTTGGGTATTTTGGTTAAATCTTTTCGCTTATTAACGTTTCTTCTGACTGAAAGTAACATCATCTCCAGTGTTGACTGGTGAGCGGATACAACATTGATCTTCACTTAACATGTCTCTGGGATTTGAATCACATGAAAATAAAAAAGAATTGAATAATGTTTAAGCGTTTGATTATTAAAATCCTAAGCATTAAAATATCTTTTTTTTTTTTTTCCCCAGGCATGCCCAGCTGGATCTCAGGATTTCAGGGAGAAGCAGTGTGCTGATTTTGACAACATGCCTTTCCGTGGGAAGTATTACAACTGGAAGCCTTACACTGGGGGTGAGTTCACGACGGCAGAGCTTTTGTCCACAAGATCCTCATGAAAGAAGCAACAATTACAGGCTGAAGCCAGCCCTCAAAGGGCGTTATTATGGAAAATTGACTCTTTTGAGCTTTACATCGTATTTTAAAAACACACCTGGAGTGTTGCTTGATTCTTTCATTCACGTTTGAAAAATCCTTTTGTCTCCGTGGCAACCATTCAGCTGTGCAAAACACCTGGGTGGACCTACCTCCGCTTTCAAGGTTGAAGTTCGTCCTCTGAGCTACAGCTTCCAAGCTTCCGCCTCACAGCTTGTTCCTTAACGACGCCCCAATCAGTTCCTTCAGACTAGCCAGCAGCAATTAGCAAACACCTGGTGGAACATCAGCTGAGCTCATTAGAGGAGCTACTTCTCTGTGAACCGCTGGTAAAAACATCAAAGGGTTAATATAGGAGCCATGTTGTGATAATTTACTGAAAGCGGAGTTTCAGAAAGAGCAGGAGACGGAGAACCAATTTCAAGGCTTTAAATCACAAAATCAGAAATCTTTTAAGTCATATTTGATATATACAGCATTTTTATAACAACATAGTTACTTGTTATAAAATGGCACCATGTGCCTGGAAAATACATAATACAGCCCCTTTAAGATCCATAAACTGAACTACAGTGGTCAGATTTTACATATGGAAGAGAAACTGATGAAGGAATGGAGAGAGTGCGAACGAAACATACTCTATAAATACTCTACTCTCCTTTTCCATACCTACTCAAACATTTCAAATACTTCAATCAGATACCAGACCCGTCCAGTCTGTCCAGACTGCATAAGCAGCCTGTTATGTTGAAGCGCAGAGCAGTGAGACCTGTCGTCCTCTCCGTGTCACCACTGACGGCTTGCAGGCCCGTCTGGAGCCGTGTTCCCCGTTCACACCAACAGAGAGTCGCTTCTGTTTGATGTCTGCAGAGTTCCTGGCATTCCTCTGAATCCTTTCAGCCGCTGCTGCTGGACCAAACTTGGAGTTCTGGACTCCTTGCTCGATGCATCTCGGGTCAACCAGAAGATGAGATGTAGCTGTCTGAGTTAAACTAGTAGAGATTTTGGGAACCAGTCGGTCTTGAAATTCTTGCAATGCAAGTGTAATCTCATTTATCAAAGAGCTGTTCAGTTCGACCGTTGACCTCTTGACCTACATCGCTTCATGTTTATGTAAAAAAAAAAAAAAAAAGAAACGGATAGCGTGAGCTAATTGTCGTTGGCAGGTCGTTGTGTCTCTTTGGATTTCACGTTTGTTCTTTTCTCTTTTGGTGAGTGATTTTAGTTTGCTGAATTTTCTCCGCGTTTATGTTTTGTCAACACCGGCTGCAGCTCAGCGTGCGGCTCGGGTTCGGGTCACGCCGACCTCTCTCCGTGCGCAGGCTCAGCGGGAGTAACAATATGTTCGCTGTGTGTTCCAGTGGCGTGAAGCCCTGCGCGCTCAACTGCTTGGCAGAGGGCTATAACTTCTACACGGAGCGCTCCCCTGCTGTCGTCGACGGCACCCGATGTCAGGCTGACTCTCTGGACATCTGCATCAACGGGGAGTGTAAGGTAAGGCGAGCAAGCATCACTCATCTGGAATGCTGAGCGCATGCCAAGGTGATTTACCCTAACATCTGAAGGAAAAACTGCAATTAAGTGGTTGTTTTTTATACAGAAACACATCAACGTTTAGATTTGTGCATAAATGAATTTGTATTTGATCTGATCTTTATGGAATTTAACTTGGTGGTTTTTTAGTACTTTAGCTAGCAACCCAAACAGCCTTCAAGAAGAAATGTTTGAGATTATTGAGCAATAAAAAGTGGCTTGCAAAAGTATTCACACCCCAAACTGAGGAGGGGAAAAGAAAAGCTTTTTAAATCCAGAGTTTGAACTTATTGCCAAGGGCGACACTAAGGTTTAAAGACAAGGGGGCTTAGACCCTGGAGTCGCACAATGTTTAGCAAACATAGCGGAAAAGTACAACAATAAAAACAGAGAAGTTGCTTTTCTACTTTTAAAATAGTGTTCAGGATAATAGAAACCTCTTCTACTACAAAATATGACTGCAAACAGTTGATGTACAGTATATAGTAAAGTGATTTCCTAGCAAACATTACTAACATTGCTATTATATAATATATTTGACATAATGGTGGCACGTTACAAAAAGGCTCCCCTTATACACGGCTAAAATAGTTTATACATATATATATCTATCACTCAATCTATAAACACCTTATAATCACTAGTAACTGTTTATTATTCTTTACGTAAGGTGAGAAGAAAACTACAGGATAACAAATTACATTTACATTTATGTTATAACAACTCTAGATATAATACTATGTGAACAGATTTGGCAAGAAACCAGTGACGTCTGCAGAATTCCTGACATTCCTCAAATGATTTCAGCCGCTGCTGCTGGACCAAACTTTGAGTTATGGACTCCTAACTTGATACATGTCAGATCAAAGGTCAACCTGAAGATTTGTCTCCTTCTCATCTATAAGAGAGACTTATTGAAAGCAGTACTGAAATTAGTTTTATCTTGTTTCAACTGCACAAAGATATTTGCACTAGAAACTAGAATAAAAAGTTTTATATTTTGATGCATTTTTTTTTCTTTTGCAAAATGGCTGGAGAACATCTGTAAACAGCTGTTTTTGAAAGCTGCGAAAAGGAAAAAAAAAACAAAACGAAATAATTCTGACTTAATCTGAGAATTGTGACTTTTGACCCTCGCCGTGCTGCTCTTCACTCAGCTCGGCCCAAACCAGAGGCAGAGAGAGTGAGTCGCAAACAAAGCCCTGAAACAGTAATGACCTGGCACAGCGGCGCTCGCAAGGAAACCCATTATTTAGGTCTGTTCATGCAGCAGCAACCTCGCTCTTAAAATTCTGGAAAAGTGAACATTTTACAGTTATGGTCATTTGCCCAATTATACTTAATTCTGTAGAAAAGAGGAGAAAACCCTCCCTTCGATTGTCTGAGTAAGCTATAAGGAAATCGAGACACTCGCATTCATCACACGGACGTAGCACAAGCGCGCTCCGATAGCGCATAATCTTAAGTGTGCTCTTGTGATTGTAGATGCTGGCCGTTTAATTTTGTCAAATAAAACACTCCGCCGTCGCTCTATCTCGGCTTTTCCCTTCTCCTCCTCCTCCTGGGTCCTCTTTGACGGCTGGATACCGATTGTATAAACACGTTCCCAAAGCAAAGAGAAAGAGAAGAGAAAAAAAAACTATTCTCTAGTGAGGAACAATCAGGTCTTTGA
>NC_088841.1:4801687-4838498 GCF_904066995.2 Poecilia reticulata
TTAAAAATGTACTGACACAATCAGAGAAATATATTTATACTTAAAAATTAAGTAATGTTTCTGTTAAAATACCTTCTTTAATACATATAAAGACACATCTCACAGTTTCCTACCTAAAGCCATTATAAGGTGTAACAGCTCAGCTTCATCAGTGTCACTCCCTTGAGACCGATCAACTTTGCATGCACTATCTTGTGGCACATAAAGAATCCTTCAGATTTCAATGGCATTTGGTGGTCTCTTTGCCGAGTAGAAATTTATAAAGATCAAACTAGAAGTTTGAAGTAATTAAACTCAGCTTTAATACTTCAACCAATGTACAATTTATGTCTATCAGGATGAAAAATAATTCTTAAACTCACATACTTCAACAGAACCAAACTCAGGCAGATGTAAGAGGCCAAGAACAGACAGAAAAGAGCTCAGTTGAGTTAGTTTTTTGGTAAAGGAGAATGATTTGTTATGTATGTCCCATAAATACCATTACTTTAGTATTTCAGACAAGCAGAGTACTTTAGTGACCTACAATCTTGGTGAGAAGAAATTCTTTCATTTTCTGTTTGATCTGGTCTTTAACTGGTTCTAAAATTATTTAAATCTAACCCTAAATGTTTCACCAGGTCATCAGTTATTACTAAAGGAATAAGATTACTTGGAAAATACTGCAAAAATTAAGAATAAATAAAAAAATTTAAGATACAAAATCAATAATACTATCCCTCGCATATTCTTTTTTTTTTCTTTTATCTCAAAATATTCTGAAAATTATATGTCCAACAATGAAGAAACAAATACATGGGCTAAATTTTCTGCATCACTTTGAGAAACTATGACACTAATTTAGACACTTTTACAAAGATGGAAGAGTGCTTAAGAATAAATAAGGTGTACAGAGTAACTAGAAAGCATATCTAACTGAACCATATCAGACACAATGATACTGAACAAAAAAGGGCAACTAATAAACCCACGTTACACTTCCACAAGATTCACCTCCAGAAAACCTGCAAATGTAGGCGGTATGGGTGCTAGGAAAATCCACCGGCACCCTACCATGTTTTTGTTACAAAATGTTAAGACTTGACAGGAAATTTTTAAAATTTGACTTGGTAAATATATACCATTGGAAGATATAGCTGACAATACTTAAACACCAACTTAAAAAAGGCAAACACAAAATATTGTAAGTGAAATCAATATCACCTTTTGTACTCTGCAATTAAGGCATATTTAAACAACCAGTGAAATCGGGTGCATCCCAGTGAAGGAACACTCTACAGGAGCGCATTCATATAACATTTCTAATGTGCAATGCAAGGAAGGTGCCTATTATTCTTCACCTAATTGAACATCTCTTTATTTATTTGTCTTCCGTCACCGTTAATGCACCTCGTACCGCTGCGTGCACACCCGCAATATGTGTATCAAATGTGTGGCTCAATCTTGGCATTAGGTTAAGGTTAACCAAAATGTAGTTATTAGCATCTGTAGTATCACTAGCATGTTGACCAACAAAGATGTAATCCATTCAGATTTCTAAAACTCCTGTCACGATAACAACTTTTGCTGAGCGATTAATTGTCTCAAAAATGATTGCGATGAACAATAATATTTTTTGAAGATGTTTTTACACTGATTTAATGGAAATGACATAACAATGCAAGCGATATCCTTCCAAAAATAGATACACCTTATTTTCAAAAGAACACTTAACACCCAAACTGGTAAACAAAACAACCAAAACCAAAAATAAAATGAACTCTCAGTCTACATTAACAAAAAATGTACTTGAATAAAAACTAACTAACATAAAACCAAAGTGGACATAATAACTATATTCAACCAAAAGAGTAGAGATTATGAAGTCTGTACACTATCTTTCCCTTCAATAATCATTAGATTTAGATAGAGAAGATGGGCATATGCTAGTTCACTCCTCCATTAAGCCCAGTTCACACTACACCATTTTTTGCCTCAATTTTCCCCTTACGACAATCTTAGAATGTTAAATGTTCTAACATTGTCGCTTGCGATTTCGAACTGATCATCCTGTAGTGCAGGGGTCCCCAAACTTTTTCCTGTGAGGGCCACATAACTTTTCCCTTCTCTGGTGGGGGGCCGGAGTCAGTTTGTAACAGAAAAAGTGTGACGATTGCAGGAGTGCCTAAATCTAAAAAGTAATTGTTTTCCAGAAAGCACAATCAAATAACATTCCCTGGGTTCTTCACAGAACAAAAGTCAGGAAATAACACTAATAATGAAATAAATAATAACCAAATAACCCTCTCTGGGTTTTTCACAGAAAAAAGTGATTATAGTCTGTATTTTCCCAACTATGAGCCGTACTGGACTTTAAGCCACAACCCCAAAGTTTTTTTTTTTTTTTTTAAACCAGTAAACATACACATATAAGCCGCAGATATCTCTGCCGCTCCAGGTTTTCCACAACGATGCAGCAGCAGCAGAGGGGGGCGGACACCCAAAATTTGAGTCACAACAGGTCAATTGAATATCACATTTATTACGGTTGAAAAATAAAAAGTTGCCAAGATTAGATTTAACAGAAATGATTACGGTAGTTTCCGAACGGTAACTGTAACAGTAAAAGTGCTGATCCTTCGTGTCTACTACTAGCATGTGCTAAATCAGTGGCCCCAACCTTTTTATTAACACGGACCGGTCAAGACTGGGAAATTTTGTTGCGGCCCAGGGGGCTGAAGGGGAGGGGTGATGAACAGTCAGATAAGGCTTCTGCATGTTGGTGTTCCCACTAAATACTGAATGTCCCCTATTTGGGTTGTCTTGGCCCTTTTATCGCAGCCTGTGGGGTTTTCCCTGACTGGGAACGAGAATACGACCTGATGGTTGTGACAGGTAGCCAATCAGAAAGCACGGTGATGTAAGAACAGAGGGAAATCCCAAACAGCTGACATATCGCGCAACTGAGAGTCTGATGGATATCGGAGATGATACGTGGAAATGTTTATTATTAAATGTAAAGGTTATTGTTATGTTTATTCAGTTAAAAATGTTAACTATGAAAAAACATATTCACCTCCAAATCATAGTGCAGCAAATAGAGCGGCTGCTACCGTCGTCTTTCATCCACCGCCTTTTCTTTTTGTTACCGTCTTTTATCTCTTAAAATGACTCCACAAACTATCACTATTGCTTCTACATCGTCATCCGTGTTTGGTTATTCTAAATTCCCGTATGCTATGTTGGGGTGTTTTACTGGATTATCCTCTGGAATCGGGATGTTCGTGACTGGAATCGGTTCGTGTTGCTCCTGCCTTGGACACTCGAACCGATTGAACCTGTTGTACTTTTATCAGCTCTGTGGTCACAGAGGTTTGGAGAATCGGCCGACAATTTTTAAATCTTTCCGTCTAAACCAGACTTGAGACCCACAAGCTCTACTCATCTCCTCTCGACCACTGCCCAAATGCTCTGACTCTGGTCGCTATGGTAACGTTTATATATCCCTTCAAAATAACAGAAGCGCCACAAAAACGAACATTTTACTTTCGTGAAAATTTAAACTCACAATAATGACTAACGGGAGCCCTGAGCTTGTTTCTCTGCAACAAGACGGTCCCATCTGGGAGTGATTAGAGACAATGTCACCCGAGCTGTGTTGCTTGAGCACAGCGTGCTTGGTCTCTACGTGGCTATGCAGCTTGAAGTTTCATTGCCTCATTAGCGGCCGGTCGCCGCATGTTACGCAGAGTGGGCTTGTAATGTGGGAGTCACCTACCGGTACGGGATAAATCCATTCTCCTGTCTCTTCTCTGGGCCTTTTCCCCTTTGAAAAGAAACTTTCCAAAGACATCTGATCTGTTTCTTAGTCATTTTGCTGCTTGTGGGCTCAATGTTGGTGCACGTTACCAGACTTCCAATGATTCACTTCCTGCTAAAGAGCCCCCTGGTGGTTGAAGAAAAATCCCCATATAAACGGCTTATAGTCCGGAAAATACGGTAAATGAAAAAAAAATCTGAATCCCAGATAGCACAGAATGATTGAAACAACATTGAATCAATGTCGGCCAGATACAATGAATCAACGTTGAACGCTGACATTGAAACAACATTGAAAGTGGTCGGTAACTTGTATGTTGAATCAACGTTAGGGTTTCAACATTACCTAACATTACAACATTGATGTAATGTTACTGACATTACATCAATGTTGATTCAACCATAATTTGTATGTCAATTTACATGCATATTTGTGGTGATATTGCATCGAATCAGTTAGGAATCAACATTGATTCAACCTTCATCTGAATGTGGTTCTGCACACATATTTCTGTTTATTTTACATTGAATCAATGTTGATTCAACACTCATTTGACTGTGGATCTGCATGCATATTTGTGTTGATTCTACAATGAATCAGTCAGGAATCAATGTTGCTTCAACCATCATCTGAACGTGGATCTGCATGCATATTTGTTTTGATTCTACAATGAATCAGTCAGGAATCAATGTTGATTCAACCTTCATCTGAATGTGGATCGACATGCAGATTTGGGTTGATTTCATATTGAATGAAAGCTAAGGATTTATGTACATTTTTAGGTCTGATAGGTCTACATAACATACCACTAAAAGTTTCTTCACTGGTGTTAAACACCATTATTGGAAGATTATGGGTAAACTGTGTACAAAAGTTTAAAAATGACAACATAGGTTTGATATAACATTTTATTTAAGAGGGACAAATCTTTAAACATATTTGACTCCTTTTTGACTGTCAGAATAACAGTCTATTGTCCACAGAAGAACAGAGTCCATGAGGTTAAGCTTTGTACTGTATGAACCAGGGAAACCGTACAAGTTGTGGTAACCCCAGTTTGACTCTGGTTGGCATCACTTTGACTCCTTGTGATGTCTTCCTCTCATTCTGGCGTGTAATGAAGCCACTCAGTTCTTGAGGACAGTTTTACTGCAGTCCTCAAGAGTCAGCTTTTGGACAAACTGCAGAGCAACGGCTGAAAAGCACAAAAATAAAAGTGCCGGTTAGAAATATGATAAACATTTGAAAAGTCCTGAAAGACATTGAAAGATTAAACAGTGTACTGGTTACAGGTCTGAGAACAAATACAAACCATATAGTTCCCCATGTAGACTCACTGTTAAGTAATTTTTTATCTTTCATTAACATTTATCTTAATGTTTACTTATACAACTACATTTACCTATGAAGCTGCAGTCTAGTGTAGGATTTATGATGCTGCACTCATGTTAATATGAGGGAATCAATATTTAAAATAAAGGCTGTTCATCAGAAAACCTAACAAACTCAGGGAGGATCAGGGTTTATTTAACACACCAGAGACATAAATAGAGCAAAAGGTGATTTATACTGTAGTTGGAAAATATATATATATATATATATATATATATATATATATATATATATATATATATATATATATATATATATATATATATAGTGGGGTGCGTACTGCAGTTTGGGCCGCATTAATGGTTAAAGAAAGCAGCAGCTTTTTTGAGGTGAAGAATGCACCTCAAAAAAGGTCCAAAACGGAACATTTACTGCAGGCATGATGTCAAAAGAGCAAAGGAAGTTCCATTTGACCCATGTCCTTAAACTTACAACCACATGGGCTATGCATAGTACACTTCTGCGTTTTACCTTCAACTTGGCCCAAGTCATCCAAAAATTTCACTGTAGTTGGGGAAGTGACATCACAGAAGGGTGATGGTGCTGAGGTTGGAGTGGAGGACTCAGTGAGAACCTCTGGAGGAGATGGGTTAGCTGGAGGTTCCTGGAGGTTCTGAAGAAGCTGTGTTGTTGGTCCCATGGTACCCTCTGGTGGAAACCTTGTAGAAAGCACTAACCATACAGATGACACCCAGATCCCTAATGATAATAAAAGTTTTTATTGAGAATGAGAATACTATTAAAATTAGATTGTATGGTTTCAGTAGAAACCTTTAAAAACCTTTTATGGTTTCAGTAGAAACCTTTAAAAACCTTTAATTGTTAAACATTTAAATTTTGTATTTAATTGATAAGCTTACTTTATAAAAGTGAAAAGAATAATCATTATAGTTTGATTGTTGTGCTAACTTAAATTCAATTAAAAAGTACTTTATTAATCCCAAAGGAAAATTAGATGTTGTTGTAATTCATTAATTTAGATTCTTCAAGGAGTTATTGAAGATTGTGATGATTGTTGGCAGGAAAGATTTCCTGCAGCAGTCTGTACTGCACTGAATCTGAAAAAGCCTCTGACTGAAGATGCTGTCTTGCTAAGATAGTGTTGTGAAGAGGATGGTCAGGGTTGTCCATAATTTGCTTGATCCTATGAAGAATCCTTTTTTGCATAATTATCTCCAGAGGTTCCACAGTCGTCCCGGAACAGAACCAGAACAGAACCATCCTTCTTTATCAGGTTGTTGAGCCTTTTTAGGTCCCTGGTTCTGATCAGTGGTGGAGAAAGTACTCAAAAATTTACGTAAGTAAAAGTACAAATACACAGACAAAAATGCACTAAAGTAAAAGTAAAACTACCACATTAACATTTGTACTTAAGTAAAAGTAAAAAAGTACTGGCTTTTAAAAATACTTAAGTATTAAAAGTATGTACTTGCTGAATAATACCTAATCCCTAATACAATATCATTAAGTGAACCGATCGTATTTAATTTTAATACATTAGAAATGTGCCATTTTAATGAACAAGGCCACAGATGTTGTGTTTACTCTCTGTAACATTGATTAGACTTAGATATGTGATTCTATGCATCATAATTTCAGGGATGGAAACATCTTGTCTCCTGTCCTAACATAGCATGAACTTCACTTTTTTGCCACTTGTGGCATTTATTTTGAAAGAAATCCAACAGAAAGGGGATGGAAAGAATGTGGGTGGGGGAGGACATGCAACCAAGGAGCCACGTAGCAGAGTTGTAGTCAAAACCACCTACCCAAGACCAAGTCAAGACCAAGACCAGCACGTGACACCAAAAAATTAAGTTTTACCTATCAAAATTGCTTTTCAAATGGATCTGAAAGATCCACATTCTCATAAAACACCTAGATATGAAATTAATTTAATCAGTAAAGATCCATCCAGAAGAATCGGATTGTTCCTGAATGTCATATCAATGCAGACTTTGGTCACAGCGTTGTCCCATATTTGCGACACCTCAGTCAACACCTCCACACAATAATTCAGCGCATGAGTGCTAACTTTTTTTCATCGCAGATGCAACATTTGTGTCTCAGTCAGAACAGCTAGATTTGCTAGCATCACGTCTACAGATCTTACCTTTCTTTAAGCTTTACTTTGAAGTGACGCTAAAAGTTGGACGAAGTCCCCAACGTCTGTGAAAGCGAAGCGCTGCTGATTTTACATGTCGCCATATCTATGATTAATGCAGCGCTATTATATTACTGACGATTAGACAGACATCTTCTGTCTAATCGTCAGAAGATTAGACAGAAGATGTCTGTCTAATCATGCGCAGAGAAAACCACTGCGCATGTCTGGAGCTCCGTGTGCGAGTAAAGGGGGAAGCAATGGGTGACAACAGACACGTAAGTCACATTATTGCTTGGATTTTACGACACCACCTTAAGTCCCTGAACTTCACATTTTAACGGAAAAAAAGAGCAATGCAACTTGGATGTAACGAGTAATGCAACACTTTTGTAGAAATGTAGTGAAGTAGAAAGTACAGATACTTACTGTAAAATGTAGTGGAGTAAAAGTAGAAAGTATCCATTATTAAATCTACTTAAGTAAAGTACAGATACACGAAAATTGTACTTAAGTACCTTCGTTACTTCCCACCACTGGTTTTGATGCTGCTGCCCCAACAGATGATGGCAGCAAAGATGACGCTCTCAACAACAGACTTATAGAAGATCTTTAGCATCTTGCAGCAAACCTTTAAGGATCTTAGCATCCTCAAGAAGTACAGTCTGCTCTGTTCCTTCTTATAGACAGTTTTCACTCTTGTGTCAGTCCAGTCTGTTGTTCAAATCAACAAGGTATTGATTAAGGTATTGATATTCCTCAACTACCTCCACTTCTTCTCCCATGATGGAAATAGGGTTTGATCTAACCATGTTCCTGAAATCATCAATCATCTCATTTGTTTTGTTCACATTTAAGATGAGATGATTGTTCCACACCATGACACAAAGTGGTCCAACAGATCTCTGTACTCAGCCTCTGATACAACCGACAGCTGCAGAATTGTTTGAGTATTTCTGTTGATGACAGAAGTCTGACTTGTGCTGGAAGTCTGAAGTGTAGAGATTGAAAAGGAATGGTGAGAGTACATTTCCCTGTGGTGCTCCTGTGTTGCTGACCACCTGGTTAGACACACAGCCCTTCAGTCTCACAAACTGTTACCATAGGTACAATCTGATGCCGTGAGTTTAATCTTTATGTTTGAGCTTGGCTTGTTCATAAATACATCGCAGAAGGTTTGGACAATATGGAAAAAGTCCTATCATGATAAATCTTTTTTATATCGTTCAATATTAGACATAGACATAAATATAGACATAGACAGAGTTTATTGTCATACGTTTAAAAAATTTACAAATTGAATTTTTTAAGTTGAACCTGTCAATCATACAAATAAGAGACATATTTTAAACTGAAATCTAAGCATTTAAAGAGAAAGAAAATTGACAAATTCTTTTGCTGACATCAAAAAGATAAAATAGCCAGGTATCTTTAATATGTCTCTAGTACAAATGATCCTCTGCATTATTCAAAGTGCCACCTATTCATTCCAATAAGCAGTGCAAGTTATCTTTACTAATTCCTGCCCAAAGTATAGAAACGTGAGAGCTGAAAACAAGCGAGCAGAGGCAAAACCATCTGACTGATAATTAAACTTACACAAAAATTGATGAGTCATAGAGATCATTTTTATTTCCACAGAAATCAGTTTTTTAATATTATGGACCAGTTTGATTATTCTTCTCTTAGTTTATTTTATTTTGATTTTATTTTGGGATCAATAAAGTATTTTTGAATTTTAGATTAGCTGTTTTGTGTGTTCTAATAGTTACTGTAAAGCAACATCTGTCTTTTTTTGCTACATCTTTGATGTTCAGTTCTTCTTGATTCTTTAAATTTGCTTTTAATGCTGTGATTAAAATACATATTTAGAGAAATAACTTGTTTAAAAAAGTCAAAACTAAAAGTTATGAAATTGGACTAAATTCTGGAGTTTTGGAACTTCACTCAAAACTGAAGTGGAAAGATTGAGACTTGGTAATGACTTGGTCGCACCTCTGCTAACTGGTGGAGGTGTGACAAACACTCTGTAATTGTGGCAGCAAATGTATGGGAGTGGTGTACATTTGTTTGCATTGCCATGAGATAAGGTTGTTGAATTAGGTTGCAACTAATATTACAATGATAACTTATTTATCTTTTGATATTTTCCCAAATCATCATTTACTCAACAATTGTTTTAAGCCAGGGCTGCACAGTGGCGCAGTTGGTAGAGCTGTTGCCTTGCAGCAAGAAGGTTCTGGGTTCAATTCCCAGCCCCGGTCTTTCTGCATGGAATTTGCATGTTCTCCCTGTGCATGCGTGGGTTTTCTCCGGGTACTCCGGATGGATGTTTTAAGCCAGCTCTGCTTTATTCATCCACATTTTCTGTTCTTTCTGGACAGGAGTCCATTATTATAAATTATAAAAATTTCCAGAGGATAAAAATATAAAAATACTTCTTAAAGCTGGACTAAATTATTACACGCTAAAGTTAACAGTAGTTCTTTTTTTTCATAGATCACAAAATGTTGTATTTACTGCAGAATAATTTAGTCCTATTTTGACTTGTCTAGGTCTCTATAACTTTACATTATAAAGTCTGAACACTAGAGCCACATTCACCTCTTGACACTCAAAACACATTCATATGTGGGGAAGGAATCTGTTGTATCCAAAAAGAACTCAGACATGAAAACTACACAGAACGCATCGTCAGGAATTTGTATCTCGGACCTTCTTGCTGCAACGCAGTAAAAGTCTCCAAATGCCTACAAAAAAAAAGAAGTTTGAAAGTTTCTTAAAGACTGTTTCTACAGGCAAAATATGCTAGGAGTAACACTAACCCAGTCATACAGATATCCCAATAAAAGTATTTGTATGTAATGAAGTCTGGAGGGTTTTTGCATTGTCAGCCCAGCAAAACACAAGTGTTCATCACATGAATGATTGTTGGATAATATTTCCTGTGTGAATTGGCAAAGATGTCATAAAAGGTTGAAAATAAATGAATTATTAAAAAAACTAACTTTAAATATATTTTTACTCCTTATAATATACAATACTCTATATCAGTAGTGTATTATTATTATTATTAATCCTTTTAATGTCCAAATAGGAACAAGTTTTATTATTTTAATACTCAGTTCATGCAGCCATAATAATTTTGAACAGAATGTGTATCGGTTTGGTTGTTCTGTTAATTTCCATAATTTTCTCTTGGATAGAAAGGATTCTGCCACTAGAATCACTGGTTTCCAGTTTTAAATTATTGTAGAAGGTAGGTTTATGCTCTATGCTGTTCTCGTATGACTGTGGGTGATATAGACTGACTGAGCCCATGTAGTTTGGGTTCTCCAGGGTCCAGAATAGAAATTCCTCACAACAGCTTTAATAATGGTAGCACCCCCTAGTGGTCACAGTATGTATTGGTCAGGTCTTGATGGTGAAGAAGAACTCTGCTTTAAATATGATTTTGTTCTGAATGTCTCACTCTGTCAGCTCATTTGGACGTGAAAAATGTTGCAACTGTTCTCTTGTTTATGTTCAGGATCTAATATTTTTAGTCTAGCTTCTTTACAATAAAGTATAGTTGCCTAATTTTGTTACTGTAGTTACTGTAGCCAGTTTTTCACTATATAAGTGAAATACAACCTCTTATTTTATAAATGTATAATCTAAACTCAGTAATTTATTTTGAACACATTAAGTATTTTTGATGTCTGTTTTGCTTCTGCTGCTCAGCAGCAGGTTAATTTACTCTGTCCTGGTTAGGCACATTGTGGACTACCGGGCCAAGAAAACAGCTGAACCTTCAAACTTTTTTTAGCTTCCACAGAGACGGGAAACAATGTGATATATTAATTTCAATTGGACTGTAATTTTCTTTTGAGCATTGTGTTGCCATATAACTGACGTTCTCAAAAAAAAACTTTAGCAAATCAACAGTTTATCAGCAAAACATTACATTCACTAAGGAAGGGCACCGGAACATCTAGAGCTGCCTCTACACCAGAAAACTAGTTCTGTAAAAACATGGATGAGTGAATTTTCTGTTGAAGAAGCTGTCCTTACCTCAACCTAATAGAGCACATTTGGCATATTCAAGTAGAAGGCAAAAATTCCTGTAAACATAGCCTTCCCTGATAATTTGTTATAGTGGCAAGGGTGTGTGTAAAGTTAGCAGTGGGTAAAGTAACCAAATAGTTTTTGATATATAGAATAGATATGCAGTTCAGTGTAAAATACTTCAGTAGTTTTATTAAAAGATGAAAGGAATATTCTGCAGGAAAACACAAAGTTAACTGCATCAACCTCAATAACAAATAATATAAATTAAAAGATTACAAAAGTTTTTAGCAATGTGAAAAATATATTGACCTAACCTTAACCACACTCTCATTGTGTCCCTGTTATGCAAAGGAATGTTTTACAGTGAGCAAAAAAATCCAACTAAAACAGATGCTTGTCTAATGTGAGCTTTTGTTATTGCTGTCATTTTTATGTTTTTTATGTATCTCCTTTTACAGGATGTGTGTCAGATTGTGAATTAAAACATTTACTTGTTAGTCTGAGTTACACTGTCATATTTTTGTCTTTTTCTGTTTTTGTCTCTACATGTGTCCCTTTTTTTTATCATCGTCTGTGTTGTACGTAGTGATCTTTCCTTTCTCCTGCTCTTCTTCCTCCTCCTCCTTCTCCTCCTCACACCCAGCCTCTTCTCACTCTGGTACTTACAGCTAGGGTAAAGACTGTCCCAAAACAAGTGCCCATATAGCATATTATCCCATAGTAGGCAAATGACATTAAGCAAAGAGAAAGAAGACAACCAGATTTCTGATTAGATTTATAATAGCAAATGAAGAGAGAAGCAACACGGTGAGGTAGGAATACTAATAATAAAAATGGAAAAACAAAAATAAAATACTTTAACTGTGGATGTTTGTTTTGGGAAGGGTTCCAGAGTGAAAACAACAACTACTGTGCTGTAGATTGGTTTGTTGATTTCATGTTCCATCTCTTGATAGTGAACACAAGTTTCATCTTACAGCTGAAGCAGCAGACCAAGATGTCCTATTGACTCAAATTGATTAGGGCAAATTGTGCAGACTGAAGTGTTTTAAAGACCTGCTGACAAAGGAGCAAATGTTTTCATTATCTTTTTGGGATAGAACATGAATGCTGTTGTGCTCAACAGGCAATTATTAGATGACAAAACACTAAGATTGGGCGGTAATATCATCTACCAGAGTGGCAAAAAGTCGCAACATTATGCATACTGATTTATATACAGTGCTTATGAAGGAGTGTTTTCTTTTCTGGCATTAACTTGTTCAATTTATAAGCTCATAAAATGAGATTTGCACTTGTGGTTTATGTTGGCTAAATGTAACACCCCTCTGTCAAAATTGTACAGAAGCCATCTGTGCATGTGCTCAGAAAGAATTGAGGCCAAGAAAGCTTACTAGTTACTTTTTAAAAATCATAATCCACATCAGAAAACACCTTTCATACTTTTATCCACTGCTAAGTAAAGACAGGCCTTCAGCCTGAAAGCTTGTAAGCCTTTTGCGTCTCCTGGCTAGATCTTATTGAGGTTCTTCTAAGTGCTGAAATATTAAGTGTCTTGTACAATAACATCAGTACATTTTCCATCAACACAATGAGAGTAAAGGAAGATAACTTTATATCTGGTGATGTACAAATCACCACTGTGACTTGTATTTGTGATGTCATAACTACAAATCACAGTAGTGATTTGTAGTTACAACGTCTCTACAACGTCCTCCTGCCCATCTTTGGTTTCAGATAGACTGCTCACAAACCACAGCAGCATAGGTAGTGTTATGCCCTCAGGAGTTGCTGTTCCTGTCCCTTTCAATCCATTGAAGCTGTCCATAAATGGTTGAACTTGAACTCAAATTACTAATGTACACATTTACCACAAACATAAATTCATCAAAACCTCCTTTTCTGATTTAAGGATTAAGGAAAACTTTAGGTGTCTCTATTCCTCAGAAGAAGTCTAGTCTCATGACCTCCAGTTGTCACATTTACCACTCAGGCCAGCATCATTTGCGGCAATGCATTATCTGCATCTGCAACAGCTTTTGCTTGTCTTTGTTGAATCAGATGCAGCAATGTGACTGTGGCACTACTGCGGTACACAGGCAATAGCAAGCTGAAGATAAGCTATACTGGCCCCATCCATTGATTTTTCCTGAGAAGACTTGGTCTGTAAGTCTTTTACCAGGGTTGAATGTAGTTTTAAATTATTGGGGGTACTATAACAAAAAAAAAAAAATAATTATATATATATATATATATATATATATATATATATATATATGTTTTTGTGCTGATGAATTTTTTTGCGAAGCGATAAAACCTGGGTAGCTCTTTAATTGTTACAAAATAAAGCTGTGTTTCCTTCAGCCCACTGGCTGCAATGTTGACACCTTGAGATGCCATGAGACCTAAATTCTGAACATGGCATGGAGTTTATCCCAGTTTTCCATGTCTGGCATATAACCATTCATTTTAGCTTTTAAACTGGTTATATTGGTCCTGTGTCCAGACAGAGGGATAATCAGTAGCCCAACATCATGACCTGTTTGTTCTGAAGATCCTGCAGCTTCCACTTCTCTTCCTAACATGGCGCCTCCTCACCCTGACTCTCATACTGATAGGAGGAACCACAGAGCTCTGTTAGGTTAAAGCTCATATTCTGAAGTTGGGATATTTTTCCTCCAACAGGTTCCAGAGGAATCTCCTCAAACCAGATGTTGGACTGGATTTTATTTCACTGTCATTTGAGTGGAGTGGAGCTATAAAGGTTGAAAAAAGTAATCATTAAGTCTCATCAACATCAATATTTCCACTACATAGGAGGCAAAAAAACTTTGTTTGATAGAGGAAAAGCCTCTGACTCTGAGCCCGACAGCACCAAACATTTTTTTATATTAGACAATTAATTTAATTTCATATAATTATCGCGGTAGAAGCCATTTGTTTGTTGAATACTTAATGAAACTATTTACCGTGTTTAATGTTTGTTGTAGATCGACAAGATAATTAGTCCAAGTTTGTCGTTTATTCGTTAAGAAACTACAGCGGCTGTGATGCGCCAAGACAAAGATAAACAAAAGTAAAACTACCTGAACAGGTGATCAACTCTAAACCACTCGCACCTTTTTGCTCTCCGTCTCTGTCATTTAAGCACACCCGTTGCGATGGCAACCGCCTGCGCTACACAAGCTGACCAGAGATTACGTTAAAAACATAACATTCAGTCCGTTACGATATTAGGTTTGCAGGCTTCATATTTATTTTGATCATTAATAAGCCTCTCATGAACACAGCGATGGTTGATTAGTTAATTTTAAACTCCTGCTCTGCTAGTTATTTTGATAATGGAACCGTGCGTTTCCATTATCTGTGCGTTTGCACAGAATTGTGCAACTCCTTGTTGAAACAATAATTACTGAGATTATTATTGCTGTTGGGTATTAAGAGAATAAAAGCATCAGCGTCTAGCTCATTATATTCTCTTGTGCTCCCGGATTCAATGATTCCATGCGTGGAAACAAAAGCCACACAGAGATGACAGCGTCACAATAATCACCATTTATTCAAGACAGATACTATGACGAGAAAAGCACATCACAAAACATCAGAAACCTCAGAGCACAAACAACACATGAATTTACCTCAGAAAAGGAAAAAAGACAAAAGATGGAAACGACAAACAAGAAAGTAAGGACGTCCGTCCTTGGAGAAGTTGCAAAGAGCAAAATCTGATTTGTTACTCTGTGTGGAAAGTTGTATCTTCTTTTCTTTAATTTATTCAAATAAGGCGTATCTTTGCTCATCCAACCAGGACCTGTCTCTAACCCTTTTTAAAGTTAGAAACTCCCTGCAATTTGTTCACAAGATCAAACACCAGTTGTCTAAATAAGTGAAAACAGGGACTCCTGAAGTCCTGCTCCTTCATGACTTTCACAGATCAGTGTGAAAAGCTGAAACTTCCTACTGATTGCTACTGAGAACATCATTGATCTTGGCAGACAATCTGCTTTAACTACAGGTAAAATAAAGGTCAATAGGCCAGAATAAGTTATAAATTTAAAACTATAATTAGGCTATTTCAATCAAAACATGTTAAATTTTAAAACTAGCTTATTTTAAATGTATTTTTCTTAACAATTCCCTTTTTTAATCTCTTCAAAGAGATTACACTAAAATATAAATTTAAAATATAGTATGAAAACATATAAACCCAAATTCAGAAACGCCATCATATAGCTGAAAAATTACGCCGGGTTTTTAGGAGGCAACCTTCTACATAACATTTGTTGTTAAAATGTTCGAATATTCATTGCACATAAAATCAGACCAAATCAGACAGCAAAATCATATAAAGAATTCAAGTCCTAAAATAAATATTCAAAATTTGTCTAACCCAGAGTCATGTCTTACCAGCAAAATAATTTAAAATGCATAAATTTATCAATGTTTAACAGAAACTTTAGTACAAATCTTAATGTTATAGTTATATGATTTTTAGTAAAGTCAATCAAGTATTCCTGATGTAAATAGAATGTTACACAAATATTTGTCCAAAATTATCCTGAATGAACCAATTAGATACAATACACTGCATAAAAAACGTACAATCTATGAATAAACATTGATTAGTAATAGTTTTGTATAATTTTTTTTTCACAATAATTATTTTGTCTCTGTGTTTCTTGATGCTTGTTGAAGTAAAAATGAATTCGTTGTCACGTCGTAGGTGAAAGATGAAAACTTTGTAACAGGAGAAACAACAAATACTGTATGATCCTGTGGTCTCCAGTAACTAATTTTCCTCAGTTTTGAACTCAGGCTCATCACCTGAGTTTTTTTGTGAGTTTAACAAATAGGTCATTTCCTCTTTTCCAAGTTTGATGACATCAAAAGCAGAATAGAATGAAAGAAATCCTGATGAACATCTGGGTGTGAGGTCGTCCTGCGGCCAGGCCTGAAGATTTCTCAGTTTCACCAGGTTGTGATCCTTTGATGTTCAATGGGGGCATCAGCTGGTTCAGCATACTGGAGCAGAGTCTGTCCCCCTATCTAGAGCTTCTTAATGTATTTTAAAATAAAATAAGTCATTCCTTCCAATTTAAATTAATGTTTTATTTGCACTGTTTTATTAATTAATATTCTAATTATTCTTTATTGTTTTGTCATATATTGGTCTTGTTATCAAATCTTATTTTAATAGCTTATTTTATCAGGAAGAGAGATTTTGTAGTAACTTTTAGTTTTATTTATTTTGTCTCTTTAAAACTTCATTCCAGATTATAATTTCATTCCTTATATTAACTTTCCTCCTGTAATTTTCCTTGTATATTATAACTCAGTAAACTTAGCATTTTAAAAAGCTGCTCCTTTAAAGCTGTATCTTGTCAATCTTTTGACCCTCTTTTTATATAAGGCTTACATGAGAAATTAATGTTTCCCATCTTTTTTAACCCAAAACTTAGCCATAAAACATTTAATGAATTTTAATTTAACTTCAACACCCTCTTTTTGCAGAGAACTAAAGAGAGGTCAAAACCAAAAATTTGCTTATTAGATCAATTCCATTCATTTTCCCTTGTTTCTACAACAGAACATCATAAATGTTCTGTTATAGAAAATTAAAAGAATCCAATACAAATTAATTACATGAAACCTCTGTCACTGCTAACTTCTACATTATATAACACAGTTGGATGCAATTCAAACATGGTGTCCCAGGTGCTCCTACAATCTGCACACCTCAATCAAAAATTTTAAATTTGATTCAAAATTTAGGAAAGTAAGACAGAACTTGGTGCCTTTAGCTCGGTATGCTCTATAGACACCCCTCAGTCCACTTTAGCATGTTACATTTAAATTTCAAATTTAGTTTAACTTTAGTTTTCACTGAATGATAGCCACTGTGATATGAACCAAATAAAATTTAGAACATTTACCTCTGTAGTTGAAGCATGGCACAAAATGCAAGTCAGTTATTGTTAAGAAAAAGATGTAATTATAACAATTAGTCCCTTTTCCATTCTTGTCATTCTGTAAGGGAAAAAGCACATTAGAATGACTTGAGACAAACAGAATGAACCATCGAGGCAATTAATGCATTCTTTGAAAAATGCAGAGTGCTGTACCACATGTCTTGCAATCATAAAACTTTTGAGATGTTTTTTCTACAACCCTACCATACCAAAAAAGATCAGAATGTCAAGCGAGAAGAATGAGGCAATAAACCCAGTAAATGTAGTATGCCTTGTGATAAATTAGGTTAGAGAAAAATAAAAAAGCAGGCATCCCCCTCAATACGAGATAAATTAAAAAATTAAAAAAAATAGTGAAATATTACCAACTTGAACTAACAACTGACAGTGGTTTGCAACTCTGAGGCCAAACTACGCCGAAGGAGGGGTCAGAGGACTGAGGTCACATGCCGAGAGGTGGAGAATCCAGGACCACCAGGCAACCAGACAAACAGGAGATCCGCTGAGGTGCAGCTTGACATCTTAACTTGCCCATGTGTGCAAAGTCCATAGTGTAAAATCACCTGGAACAGGCCAAGCATCCGTAGAGCACAGGGGATGCAAAGTCCCCTTATTGAACTGAGGTCAGCTCTTGATGAGAGCAGTGGTCGTGGGGGAGAAAACTCAACAAAAGTCACAGAACAAAGGAGGGTTACCACCCAACGTACTTCATCCCCCGTCAGGATGTCTTTGATCCTCGAAGTGCGACCTCCTGCCGAATCCAGCCGTAAGCGTGAACATCAGCATGACCCAAGTAACAGGAAATAGCAGGTAATCTTCACCGACCTCAGTTAAAATATAGGAGATGTCGTCTCTTCCTATTTGTCAATAGGAAGAGCATCAGAGGCACAGTTCGTAGTTGGAGCACTGTGGGCTCCAACTTGGCTTAAAGCAACAGCAGACACCCGAAGCCAGATGCCAAGCGACACCATCATCTGCCGTTCCTCTTGCTTCACACCCCAAATTCTGTAAAGAGAAGAAAAATAGAATTAAGCAAGACGTTTCACAACCAAATGTGGTAGAAGTCATGAATTAAGCTCACTTACTGTTTGAATCAATACATGTCTGTACCCTAATGGCATTCACTCCACTTGTGCCAGATATGAACTACAAATTTTAAAAATCACAACCTCTCACAAACTCATTAAAGAATTTAAACAATATTTAAAATGTTCTAGTACTAACACTTTTAAAAGTTGTGATTTGATTGCATTTTGTCAAATAATTATGAATTTAATATTGTTCTACTTAATACCAAAATTCCTTGTCATTGTCCCACGCTTCAAGACAAACAGTCTTATTTCAAAATTTTGATTAAAATAAAGCTATCACTGTTATACTAAGATTTTCAAAATAGGTTCTATTTTATTTTTTAAAATGTCAGAAGTTATTCACATTTTTTTTTATTTCATAGCAGTTTTAACCAAAGTTTTCCTCAAAATTAACAATTTACACCCAACTGTAACTGCACAATTGAAGAATCAGCAGTAACGCAGAAATCTATCAACAACATTAAATGAAATAAACATGAGATGGATGTTGTTTGAAGCTGTTCAATTTTAGATTATAAATTTTAATTTAGTAAGGAGCTTCTTCGTCAGAGACACCATATTGTGTCAAACAGGAAGGCAATATAAAAGCTCTTTACTTAAATAAATCAAAAAGTCACTGTTGTCGAATGAAAAAAAAAATCTAAATTATTAATCTACAATTAACCGTATCTAAAATTTGACCAATTTAATTAGGGTCTATTTCTCCTTCTCCCCCTGTTGATATAATAAAATTATCATTTTGAATATGTTACTGTTAAAATAATTCAGTAAAAAACCAAACATTGTAAGATGTTCCACCATTTCTCCAATTATCCATCTAATGTTCAGAGACTGAGATGTTTCAAATTTCAAAGTTCTATCAGTAAGATCTTATCTTTATAAATCCCCCTTTGTTTTTCATATTTCCAAAAGAAAAACAATTTATAGGTGGAAAACCAAATTTGAAGAATTGTCCTCATAATACTAAAATTTCAACACGTCCAATTAGTTACCGATGTGTCACATAAACCAACAGGCAATCAAGTTAGTATGTTATAGGAAAAATAAGAAAAAAATAGCGGCTAAGACAGTCTTGCAATCACTAAATTCATCTGCTGTAAGCCAAGGCTGAAGTGTCGCTGCTCCTGACGTGTCATTAATTTAACTGCGCAAGCTGATGATTCTGTTTTAACCAGATAGTGACACCAAAATATGTAGTATTATCACCTTAAAATTGTCTGAAAGCAGTAGTGAAAGTAAATCTATGAAAAAATTTACTGTGTCTAAATAGTGAAAAATTAGAAAAAAATACAACACAGCTACCAACTAATAGTGACGTCAGATTTACAGCGCTATCTAAAAACCCATCTGCATACACATCCACTCATTCACACTCAAGCAGACCCATTCACACCCAATTGTAAGAAAACACAGGATGAACCACAAGCTGAGCAAACTACTGAGGTGTGATTCTCCCCAAACACTCTCGTGGGAACACGAACAGAAACGTATTCTCAGCAGTTGACCTGTAATGTGTTTCTGACACTCCAACATGTGAAATAAAGATATTTGATAAACATAAAGTTAGAACTTCCCAATTTGTACTGATTCCATTTTCCAAACACATATTTCTCCAGATTCGAAACCAAAATCCATCCTGTTCAAAGTTGGAAACAATTCTCATAATACCATGCCTGAAAGAAACATAATCATCCAATAGTTGTAATATTGTTTCATTTTGAGTGAACCCGTTTTAAAAACTCCCATCTTATCCATGTAATATGTAAAACACAAAACAAGTATTCTGTAATCTTTCAAATTCCTCGTCTGAAATCAAAGTAACACATGTCCACACAAAATGCATCGTCGTGTGCGGAGAACCACCTAATAGAAAAATCAGTGAGCATTTCCTGATTTATCTGTTGGAAAAGTAGGAAAGAAATACAATTAAAGAAAATACACATACAGAAAGGAAACAAAATGTTATCACACGGCGTAGAACGACACACAGAACATAAAACATATGCAGCGCACAGTAGCAAAGAAACAGCAGCTTCAAAAACATGACCAAGATGACACACACTAAAGCAGCTGCGCACACAAAGTAACACACAGGCGCCAACACACACAGAACGGCCGACATGACGCACAATGACACAAAAACAGCAAACTCATTCAGCACACAAACACACAGAGACAGAGCCATCCAAACTCAAAACATCAGATTCCACAGCAGTATTAAACAAAAACATATAGAAACATACAATACACACACCCACAGCTACAAATAACGTCGTAGTTCAGCTACTAAATAAAGAGAAAAAGCAAAAGATAAAAAAGAAAAAAGAAACTCCAGCCGCCAAATCAAAACAATTCATAATGCATTTCAATCCATAATCCCATATCAAATCAATCTGCTTCATAATAACCATATACCCAAAAAACCAAATGTTCAAATATTAACAACAAACATTTATTCAAAGCTCAAAATGTTAATCAGAAACATTTTAATACAACCTAAATGTTTTCCCAAAACACTTAAAAGTCATATCGGCACCTGATGCTCGATCAAGGCGCAGGGCAACCAATTCCCGGAACACTATAGCGTGGTAAGCACCACCATCTCCCAACTCCAAACTCTGTTCCGCAAACATATCCTTCTGGAAAGCCGCAGAAACAACACTCCTAAATCCAAAATCTCTTTTCTTAAATCAGCAAAATCAAAACCTCAAAATCCAAAATCTATTTTCTTAAATCAGCAAAATAGAAAACCATTTAAAATGCAATAGAGCCGGCGCGTCATATGGCTGTGCCGCGGACAGACATAAAGCTTAATGTTACTCAATGACAGCCGACGGCCCCCAATTATTAGGAGAATAAAATCATTAACTTCTGGCTTGTTATATTCTCTTGTGCTCCCGGATTCAATGATTCCATGCGTGGAAACAAAAGCCACACAGAGATGGCTTCTTTTCTTTAATTTATTCAAATAAGGCGTATCTTTGCTCATCCAACCAGGACCTGTCTCTAACCCTTTTTAAAGTTAGAAACTCCCTGCAATTTGTTCACAAGATCAAACACCAGTTGTCTAAATAAGTGAAAACAGGGACTCCTGAAGTCCTGCTCCTTCATGGTTTTCACAGATCAGTGTGAAAAGCTGAAACTTCTTACTGATTGCTACTGAGAACAGATCAAAGATCTTGGCAGACAATCTGCTTTAACTACAGGTAAAATAAAGGTCAGTAGGCCAGAATAAGTTCTAAATTTGAAACTATAATTAGGCTATTTCAATCAAAACATGTTAAATTTTAAAACTAGCTTATTTTAAATTTATTTTTCTTAACATGGGTCATTAATTTGAACACGTTTTGTTGATTTTTTTGTTGTTCTTTCATAAAGTTACGAAAGTTTTAAGCAAGTCAGAGGAGTACGTGCTGGTCTCAGTGTCCTGGCGGCGTTCAGTTTGTCTCCTAATGCCGAGATCGACTCAAAACCTTCCGCGATCGACATGTTGCACCGCTGCTCTAGCAAAGCACGAACAGTTCAGAAACAATATGAAATGAGAAAAAAGCTATTTATTAACTGATTAAGTCACGTTTTAGATTGTTCTTGAAAAACTAATCAGTCACGACTGATTAGTGGGTGCACTCACGGTTGCACAGTGAACCCACTCATTTTTTTTTTTTTACAACATACAGCCGCTCCCCTCTCTTGCAGGTACTGCGTACCATCGCAAAATCTTTTAGGGGTATGCAGTACCCTGCCATACACCCTTACTGTCACCCCTGCTTTTCACACACCTGCTGTTTGTCTACAGAGGTGGTTTTGCAGTTTGTACGGCCTGTTCAATCTGAGCTTAAGTGGTGTGGACAAATCTATATGTTGGCTAATATCCCTTAACTCAGCAGATATGAACTGTGTGGTCATAAGAGTATCTGAGTGGGACTGTTTTCATTGCTCAATCAGTGTGTTTACACTCATTGATGATCAATTACAAGTGTTGTTGCTTTAATGACCAATTCAAGAGAAAAATCATTCTCGATAACAATAATTTCTTTCAACATTTTAGTGTAATATGCGGCTTCAAAATGCTAATTTTTTTGCATTTCCTGTATCTTTTGACCTGGGAATGTTTCTTTTGCTACTGGCATATCATTGCAGTCACTGCAGTCAGCTGTTGTGCAACAATGGGTTTGGTTTGGCTACTACATTAACAAATGCTAGTGCAATTGTTAAGAGTTAGTAATTTATATCCAAGTTAAGGTAAAGTGGACCTAAATTATCCTGATTATAAAAAAGAAATTGCTAAATAGTTTTCAGTCTCAGTTATAGCTCTTGAATACATGCCTAATAAAGCTTAATTATTAAAGGGGGAGAGGTGGTAATATGAGCTTTACATCTTCGTATAATGTCATCAAAAACATACCTGGAGTGCTGTTTTGATCATGTTATATCAAAACAACATTATTTCATGCATGTTTGAGGAATCCTTTAATCTCCCATGGAAACCATTCAGGGATCCCTAAATGTTTGCGCTCACAGAGCTCCTCCTTGGAGCTGCTGTCTCCAGCTGCCGCCTCTCAGCTCCTCCAGACTAGCGACAGCAGCAGTTAGCGAACAACTGGTGGAACTGAGGATCTGTGGAGCTCATCATATGAATTACTTCTCAGTGCAACGCTCTTAGAACGGCTGCAAATGGCATAATGGAAAGGCATTGTTATGATGACATGCTGAAAGCAGAGTGTCAAAAAGAGCAGAATCTTCTTAAAGAGACAAAGGTCAATTTCAAGGGATTAAATTAAGAAATAAAATTTTATAACAACTGATGGTGGCATAGCTTGTTGATTGTACTATAAAATGGCTCTTAGTGCCTGGAAAACCCATAATACTGCCCCTTTAAGTATCACAGAAATTTGCTAGCTACAACCTAAGATTGCTGTGACAGCCCATGTAAACTTTGGACAAAGGATTTTACAGGGCCATAAGGTGTTTGTGTGCACTGGTGGAATCATGTTGCTTCATTTATAACATTTCTCTGTGGCATAAAATATTTTTATGCCACAGAGGGGTTTTTTCACACTGTTATGCAATCAAACTGTAATTACCTTCTTCTTATAGACCCTTTTCACAGCAACGTCACACAACTTCCGTTATGGCTCGAAGCGGTGTATCTTTACTTCCGGTGTGATTTTGCCTCTGGAAACCTGACTGAAACAAAATCACGGATACTCATTATCTTAAGGATATAATAAAAGGTAAGGTTAATAATACCAGGTAGATAGCTGTTATTACTCATTGTCAATTCACCATTCTCTATGTGTAAAATAAACAGCCTCCGATCGGAGAGTAAACCAGCTAGCAGCAGCTTTAGCCACAGTTGGGAAAATATATACACCGCTCTGCCAGTGTTGTAATGTTAAAAGGTTCACTTTCTGTATTAACTGTAATAAAACAGTATTTACATGTTAGCCTTCATCAGCCATTCTCAATTTACCATTCTCCAACTGTATTTAAAGAAACCAGCCTCCGATCGGAGAGTAAACCAGCGAGCAGCAGCTTTAGCCACAGTTAAGAAAAATATACACCGCTCTGTCAGTGCTGTAACGTTTAGAGATTCACTTTATTTATCAACTTTAATAAAACAGCATTTAAGTGTTAGATAACCGTTATTACTCATTGTCAATCCAACATTCTCTGACTGTGTATATAATAAACAGCCTCCGATCGGAGAGTAAACCAGCTAGCAGCAGCTTTAGCCACAGTTAGGATACATATACGTACACCGCTGCCTTTCAGTGCTGTGTTGTTAAAGGTTTCACTAAAATCACTTATACCTTCCAACACTGTTGTTTAGAAAAGCATTTCAAATATTGATTTAAGCTCCATCTGCCAAATAATTTACATATTTTTGTGTGATTCATAATTTCTCCATTTGTTTTGTTGTCCATCTTTCTCAACAGTAGCCGACCTAACAACCCACCATATCTGGGATGGTCGTGTTCCTCTGTCCATGGCAGGTTCAGTCAATCAGCTCTGGGACATCTGCTGCCTAGTCAAAGTATCATGGGCCTCTTGATTTAAAAGGAGACAAATCAGTACAGAGCCTCTCTGCTCCTGCAAGTCTCACTTCTTGGATGAACACTCACTACTTCTAGCAGCTGTTAGAAATTAAATCTTTGTGTATCTATTCTGTAATTAATATCTATATGTATCTATTAATAAATAAATTTATATTGTGTAGAGTTCTGTAAAAAAGACTATTGTTAATAACTTATCTTGAGTAATCTACATATGTGCAACTTTTACATTTAAATTGCTTATTTTTGTAAATTTTACACATCTGGCATCGAAATATGTGGAGGAGAGGAAATGCTAAAATTAAAGCTGCCATTGTGGACCAAAGACATAAGGTTTGTGGCCGTTTCTTTAAAACATCTATTTAATAATTATATTAAACACTGTACATGGTTACTACATTACACAAACATAATTACCACAATTAATAATTAAAGTCATTGATAAAGATAGAGAAAATGTAGTTACAAAAGACATATCAATTTTATTTCAACAGTATGTACTCAGGGTTTACAACTTAAGAAGACGTCCATGTAGGGTCCTTGGCGGGTGCCAGTCTGCAGTGAACTGGTGGATGACAGAGACAATGCTATACTGTAGTGAGCAGTTTGAAGCAGAAGTCCCACCATGTGATCCACAGGGTTTTCCCACCTGAGCACAAACTTCATGCACCTTGTTTCCACAGGCACCACAGCAGAATCAAGTGTAACCTGTTAAAAGGGATATGAAGTTGATGTTTGTTAAGGAAGAATTTTTATATTACAATTAAATTTAGCAAAACTCTGGCTCTGATTCTTCCTTTTGATCCCGGGTTCTCTCGCATGGCCACAAAAACACAACAATGCGTGCTGACGTCACAGAATTACAGAATTTAATCCAATCAGAAGAAAGTATAAGATAGTACAGGAAACTGAAGAAACACAGATACAAACATTGTTACCTGAGACAAGAAGACAAAGAAATATCAAGGACGTCCTTGGAGAAAGAGCTGGTGCAGAAGTAAAATAAATCAGCTTTTTTCTAAATTGTTTCCCTTGTGCACAGACTTTTATACCTGTAGGTGTGTTTTCCTCTTTAATTTATTCAAATAAGGCGTATCTCTACTTGACCAATTGGAAGGCATCTCTGGCCCTTTTAAATTTAGAAAAAGTCCCGCAATTTGTTCACAAGATCAAACACCTTTTGTTGAATAAGGTAGAAGCAGACTCTCCGAATTCATGGTGGTTTATGGCTTTCACAGATCAGTGTGAAAAGTTAGAACTTCCTACTGACTGTTTCCCAGACAGACAAAGAGCAGATCAGAGATCTTGGCAAACAATCTGATTTAACTACAGTAAAATATATATCAATAGGTCAGAATATGTTATAAATTCTAAAACTATAATTATGGTATTTCAATCAAGTCATGATAAATTCTAAAACTAACTTATTTTAAATGTATTTTCTTAACGCTATCTGGCTTCCTGCAGCTCTACAGCCATCTGCGCCAAGAGAAACAGATAAATGAACCTCACAGGTAGCTGTGAAATTCTGGTTTCTCTTCTGCTGTGCCAGAAACAAACCTTTAATACTGTATTTTAATTCAATGAAAAGTTCTCCAAAAACCCAATTTGTTCTTCTGCACTCAGCATCTCCAAAGTTTAGTCCTGATATCAAACAAAAGCAATAGATAATATCAACAGAAAATAATGAAGTACAATTCCTGTTTCTAATTAGGAATTAGAAACAAATAAGAATTAAGACATTCATTCACCATAAACCTAAGTATTTTCTAATACTAAACAAAACATTTTCATTTGATTCTATATAGTCAGAAATAATACAATTTCAAATACATTCATCATTGACTAAATTAATTCTAAAACAAGATAATAGAATTTTCAGTCAAAACATGTTATTAATAACTAAGAAAAATGTCTTACAAATTAAATGTTAGTGATTTAAAACATTTTATGTTCAGTTTTTTTCACCATGTCAGATGTTAGTTTTGGAAGACTTCTCATCCTGGTTACGTGAACCGACCAAAGTTCCCTTTCTCACAGTAATTCAAGTGATACTGTCCTCCACCTTCCTGCATATGTTAATTTATGACCTCCTGTCTTTAATGATAAGACCCCAGGGGTCTGAGCCGAAGCTCTCCTGCAGATCTCTATTCTCCTTTGTACTTTAAATGCTTAACCCAGCAATAGTTCTTCGGGTTTTAAATCACTAACACAAACCTGTTCAAACTTAAGAAATTCGTTCTAAAAGGTTTAAACTGTGTTAAACACTAAAAATAGTCATTTTTCCTCAACAATATTCCTATGTTATTAAGTTTCTACTGCCACGTCTACAGCCACAGGAAAACAAAGTATAAGAAACTTAACCTTCTAATCATAGCATTGGAGAAATGTGAAGTTAATGAGCTAATATAGATAGATAGCTCATCACATTTCTCCAATGAAACGTTAATATCTATATCTATCTATATCTATCTAAAACAGCGTCTTCCTCCTCGTGTCTTGATTGTAGCAAGAGTTTAACTTCTCAGGACGTGGTGGAGTAGCGGGTGTTTGGCATAACTGTCAAGTTTTGGACTTGTGCTACAAGTAATGTCGCTACTTAGCGGGTGGTGAAACTAGCGTAAGTGAGGAGGGTTTAATATGATCATGCATTTTATATGACGGGTGGCAACCCCAGTCAATACTACAATACTCTGATTAAGATTAGAGCCTAAATACATTCTATTTCCAAAACAGAAAGGCTACGTAATGTTAGCCAGCTAACAAATTATTATTGCTTGCCTAGCATGTCAACTAACAGCTAGAAAAAACACGTACCTTCGTAGTCAAACTGGTATCATTCAGTGAGGAATTTGTCCAGTTTAGATGATGTTGATGAAGAAAAATTGTTTGCAAATAGTGATATATCTTTAAATCGTATGTGTGGCAGCAGCTTTAGAGTCCAGAAACAGTTAACTACACACACCGGAACTAAAGATACACCGCTTCGAGCCATAACGGAAGTTGTGTGACGTCATGTGAAAAGGGTCTATTGTCAGCACAAGTCATCTCAAACCCAAACGACTTTCATATTGGCATCTCTCTTCCCGTGTCACATGGAGTATGTTAACCTGCTTTTCTTGCCATCCCGGTCCAGCTTTGTTGGCACTTGTTTCCAGGAAAAGTGGCTGATATGGACCCTAGAGGCTCTATATATCAGCCTCTAGGGTCAGACAGATTAAGTAAATTGTTCCAAAGACCACAACACTAGGGATCACTACATCAACATGTTGTCTCCATTTATAAATAGCACATAAGTGCATCAAGGTGCATCTACAGTAATGTGTAGTTTTTGTCTCAACATAAGGCAACTGGACTTTATTCTTCTTAGAAATGCTTCTTCTCTTCAGTTCTGTTCTTGCTCCTGCCTTTTGAATTCTTGAGGCTTCCTAACTTAACCAGATGGTGATCTGTTGTGGCCGCATGATACATGGTTAATAAACTCCCTTTGGAAGAAGAGTAAAGGATGCATTGTGCACATTTTACAGATGGAATCTGAGGCCAAATAGTTTTTCTACCCAAAGAAAGTCTAGTGCAACATGTCCTTTCTGTTATGACATTTTGTTTGTCATACATTTTATTTCTTTACTACTTGTAAGCTGCCACTTAACAGCAACTGCAGCGTACACCTTTCAATATTGAAAAAAAAAAGTTAAACACAATTTGAAGCATTTATTGACGCAAAGCCCACCTTTCATATTGGCATCTCTCTGCGTGGTAACCCACGATCCCGCAAGGGCAAGCTGGTAGAGATAATGAATGGAATGATGGCAACACTACAAGCCTTTTTCAACTAACTGTAATTTAATATACATGGAAATAATTTGAAAAACCTCAGAAGGTGAAACAAAATTAATACCTATGACAAACTAATAAAATGTTTCATTCCTAAATATACCATTTCTGTGTATCTTATCTGCATTCTGCAGCAAAGACAGACTTCTGAGGAAAAATGAAAGTTGTGTATGCGAAAGTACAACATAAAGAAGAAAAGCTACAAATACATTACACTGTAAAAAATAAAAAACAACACTTACAGTAAATTACCAGTAGCTGAAGATGCCAAAGTTTTACCGTATGTCATAACTAACTAATTCTGGCAACCACAGCGGTTGGTATTTTACTGTAAATCAGAGATGTTTTTTTTTACAGTGTACCTTCTTATTTGGTAACTGGGTCAGTTAGGACACAATCTGGCAAGATCAACAGTTTGACAAGCAAAAGGGAGAAAGAAAGACAGACAAACCACATAACTGACTGAACTTAACTGACATCACAGATCAGAATCAGAACAACTCAGAAAATATAATGACATCTGTCTGCATTGGTAGTTAGTTAGTTTTTATTTAAATGTTAATGTAAATTGAGCACACTGTAGAAGTTCTTAACAACATGCCAGTCAAATTTATTTTGCTTTTCAAGTGCTACTTCAAAAACCCTATGGCCCAACAAAGCTGTCTAAAACTGTTATTTTTCTTTTTTATTATTTATTATCAGTTATCAAGTATTTAGTATTTCTAGCTTTACAGACTTTTTAAAAGAAACTCCCTGTCTCGAAATTCAATCCAATCATACAGACAGTTTCAAAGTTATGTCCAAGGAACATAACTTTGAAACTATGTTCCGGCATGTTACAGACTGCATCAACTCTGTAACCTGCATGTAGCCACAGCTGAGAGTCAGCTACATTAAGTTGAAACTCTTGAAATTATTTCTGAATAAAATCCCCGTTTCCAATTTTGTTTTAGCTCAAAATTATTTCGAATGAGTCAAAGTCATGTGACTGATTATTTTTTACTCAGAGAAGGAAGTGTTGCACACCATGCACATGAAGAATTTTCCTTTCAGACATTGGAAAGTCCAAAAATCTTAGCTCAAGGCTAATTAGAAAATGGTTACCTGAGATACAGTTGTAGAGAAACTCAAGCAGTGCAGTTCCTCTAGAGCAGTGGTTCTTAACCTGGGTTCGATCGAACCCCAGGGGTTCGATGAGTCGGCCTCAGGGGTTCGGCGGAGCCTCTGCCGCGGAGGTAAAGACACTTGTGTAAAGTTGTGATGACGTGCCCCGTTTTGCCATCACTTGCTGCAGAGGATCACGTTACATTGCTTAGCCAATCAGTGCTGCGGAGGAGTACTGATTGAAGGAGTTCCACTCTCAGCATGGATTTGAACTTGTGTTATTAATTACTTCAACAAAGCTCACAGTTTTTACCAAATTCTGTAGCTTTCGGTGTACTTCTAAATCTGCTCCTTTGTCGCCTTTTTTCGGGGTTGGTACTGCCTCTAGTGGCGTGGGGGAGGTAACACAACTAATATAATCCATCCATCCATCCATTTTCTTCCGCTTATCCGGTGTCGGGTGGCGGGGGCAGCAGCTTCAGAAGGGAGGCCCAGACTTCCCTCTCCCCAGCCACTTCTTCCAGTTCCTCCGGGGGAATCCCAAGGTGTTCCCAGGCCAGCCGAGAGACATAATCCCTCCAGTGTGTCCTGGGTCTTCCCCGAGGCCTCCTCCCAGTGGGACGTGCCCGGAACACCTCACCAGGGAGGCGTCCAGGAGGCATCCTTTCCAGATGCCCGAGCCACCTCAACTGGCTCCTCTCGACGTGGAGGAGCAGCGGCTCTACTCTGAGTCCCTCCCGGATGACCAAGCTTTTTTTTTTTTTTTTTTTTCAAAGTTTATTTGATAGGGACAGACACACATTTACATAGACAAACTGAACGAAACAGCAGTCCCATGCCAGCATCATGGTGTAATAGCAACAGCTAATTCGCAGCACTTGTCCCTAGATGGGCTTTTTTTTTCTAAAAATAATAACTCTAAAAATTGAAGTGAAATCATTTGAAACAACACGACATAATATATTCAGAGAAGTGTAAAAAAAATAAAAAATGAGTACAGGTCTGTTTTTGGCATAACCAGAGTTTTGTTTGATTTTTGAACATACTAAAACTGGTTACAGACTTTAAGTGAACAGGGAGTGAGTTCCAAGCTGCAGATCCTCTCACAGACAGTGCACTTTGAGCAAAAGTGGCTCTTCGAAAGGGAACCTTACAATTTCCCTCCAAGGCTGCTCTGGTAGATCTGCTATTGCCCTGCAATGTCTGTATGCAATCGCTTAATGGCATTGGTGCTAGTCCACTTAAACACTTAAAAATCAGTTTTAAAACGTTATAATTTAGCAAATTTGTAAAATCCAAAATTCCAAATTTAGCCAAAATGCGACAATGATGGAATCTAATTGGCTTTTGATATAAAACCTTTAAGGCCAGATTATAAAGACTTACTAGAGGTTTGAGAGTAGTTTGATTAGTTTGAGACCAGACAGTAGCTCCATAGGCAAAATGTGAGAGGATCAGTGAGTTCATAAACATCTCTGCACAGTGAAGTGTTAACTAATAATTTTAAAGCAATTTATATTTGATCTAACAGTTTTGCAGATTTTATCGACATGGCTCTTGAAAGTTAACTGAGCATCTAGAATGATTCCTAAATATTTTTCTTGTGATACTTGTTCAATAGGGTCCCCATTGATCTGAATATTCAAATACTGTGATGCGGTTTTCCTAATTGAAAAGCAAATGCACTTTGTTTTATTTGTATTTAGAGTTAAGCAAGAGTCCTTTAGCCATGTCGATAATCTCTGCAGACTGCTCTGAAGTTTTTCACTGACAACAGTACCGCTTTTGTCCGATGTATAAACAATGGTGTCATCAGCATACATTTGCAAATTGATGTCAGGACAAATGTCAGGAAGACTATTAACATACAAACTAAAAAGGACCGGACCTAAGATGGTTCCTTGCGGAATCCCTGTAGCAATTTTGCAGAAGACAGATTTGCTGTTATTAATGACAACACATTGTTCACGATCTTCCAAATATGATTTAAACCAAAGCAATGATTGTTCTGAGAAATTAAATGATGAAAGCCTAGAAATTAGTAAATTGTGGTTCACTGTATCAAAGGCCTTTTTCAAGTCAAGAAAAACTGCACCAGTAATTTGTCCCTTGTCAAGTGATAGTTTAACCTTTTCAATCAGCAAACTTATAGCGGTCTCTGTGGAATATTGACGCCTGAAACCAAACTGAAGCGGATGCAGAAGGCTATTACTTTCTAAATGTAGTAATAGTTGTTCCAGAATAATTTTCTCCAGCACTTTTGACATGACCGGAACCAGACTTATTGGCCTATAGTTGCTGATTTCATGTCGACTTCCTGATTTAAAAATTGGTTTCACCAAAGCTTTTTTCCATGCATCAGGAAATTGCCCTGTTCTAATGGAAATGTTGACTATATGAGTTAAAGGTTCTACTAAAATGTTACTGTATTTTTTTAAAAACATAGCGTCTAAATTATACATATCCTTTGCGTGAGAATTACTTAAACTGTTAATGGCTTTTTGAACATCAGAGTAATGGATTTTCTTAATCTCAAAGAGATCAGAACAGTTTTTGGTCGGTTTTATGCGGTGTGCTTCCATTGGAGGTGGCTGAAACTGTGATGCCAAATCTTTAACTGAAGAGAGGAAATAATCATTAAACATTGTTGCCAGCTTAGCAGGCTCAGTCATGATTTTTCCTGCTGTTGCAAGTTCATATTGATGTTTAGTGTGTGCATTGACATTCAGTAAACTGTTTAGTTGTTTCCAAATCGTCTTACCATTCCCTCTAGTTTCTGATAAGACATTTGTGTAATATTTAGCTTTGGATTTGTACATTTCTTTAACTATTTTGTTCCTCAAACTTTTAAAAAGCAGCTAATCTGTGGTCCTTTTATTTTTAAAAAAAGATTTGAAAACATAGTCTCTCTTTCTCATTAGCTGCCGAATGTCATCCGATATCCAAGGTAGCTGTGTTTTTCTTCGGCCCTTTGTATGGGTTTTAAGAAACGTATTCATAGTATTACAAACCTTGAGAATGCATGTATTGCAGCAATCATTTATCTGATTACGGCTGGAAACGTCATCCCAATTAATCTCGGCTAATTCTGCCTCAAATTTTGGGACATCCTGTCTAGGAATTTGTATTATGGTCCGTTTTTGAGTATTATGGCGATTAACAAAGCGATTTTGAGACAATTTTCTGGCAATGAGAGTAATATTGTGGTCAGATAAGTCGCACACCAAGTTATAGGATTTTATGATTCGATCAGGTTTATTAGAAAAAATTAAATCTATTAAAGTTTGACTGTTTTTAGTGATACGAGAGGGACCTTGAATTACCTGGTGAAAATCAAATTTTGCTGTCAGTTCTCACAGTGTTTTTTTCAATTTATTGTCCATCCAGTTTATATTAAAATCTCCCAAAATGATTACTTCACTGTTATTTTTAAATCCTGATAACAATTCCTTTAAGTTATGATAAAAAGTTGTGCTACAACTTGATGGTGGATTATACACCACCACAATGTTAAAATTCATACGAGGTGAAAGACAAACATTTAAACATATAGATTCTATTGATATATGCTCGTCTATGACTATCTCATTGATGTTAAATGAGTCTTTTATGTAAATTAATACTCCCCCTCCTCGCCCCACTACTCTATCCTTTCTTAAACATTTGTATCCAGGTACATCAATCATATTAGTTGGAATGTTGTCGGTTAGCCAAGTTTCACCTAGACATAGATAATCCAGATTAGATCCCATTAACAATGTTCTTATTTCCTAACATTTCGGTAAGAGACTTCTTATATTTAAATGTCCTCCAAAAATACCTTTAGGCTTGAGTGCAGGGTCCCAGACCACTCTAGCATGATTGACAGTCTGAAAAAATAAATACTGTCTTTGTTTTTTTATTGCCTCCATATGTAATGTCTTAGACTTACGTTGGGCCGGTCCATGTCTCTTTGTCTTGTTAGAATCAGCCAAGTTCTTAGCTTTACATCTCCGTAGCAAACCGCTGTTGATAATCCCAGATCTGTTATCCAGTCTGACAGGGGGGGCGATCCAAAGATCTCCATGAGGAAGCTGGTTAGTACAAACGTTTGTTGACTGTGTACTGACACCACAAGTCCTCCGAGTTGGAACATCAGACGCCAAAGCATGGTAGCAAGCCGCAGCTTTCCCACCAGTCATGCCGCGTTCGCCGCACAAAACAGTCTGATCAAACTGTTGTCCGATGTGTTCCTGGGTGTAAAACATGTGCACATCGCCGCCCGCGCCACCAGGGCCCTGACCTCCAGCAACCATCCCTGCCTCGTTGGTAAATTGCCCTTCGATACTGGCATCAGCTGATTCGTTCGGTCCTGGATTCAGCTGTACATCACCCGCTAACAAGAGCAGGAAGGCCATGTGTACTAATGTTAATATCTCCTTCGAACGGCTTGATTTTTTAAGCCTAGTAATTCGCCTCGAAGTTAGTCTGTGGATGGAATAATATACTGCAAAATGACCGTGTCCAAAATAGTTCAGATGAACAGTGGTTTCACCTTGTGAGACCAGTCTTTGTTCGGTATGAGGAAGGCGGCGTAGCAGCGATCTGACAACAAACAGAAGAAACAGTCGAGCCAGAAAGACTTTCAGAAAGTGAGGCTGTCTTCCTTGTCTGTGTGGAGCAAGACTACCGCGTTTGTTGTAAAAATTACCGGAAGTCCATTTTTGTCGTGTATCTTTGCATTGTTGCTGCATTGGTTCGTCAAATGAATCCGTAGTTGGGATTATACTGGATAAATAGGCTTTAAAATTAGAATCTGGGGGGCCGAACACGGAGCCCAACCAACCGTATGTCGCCATTTTGTTTAGAGTTCTCACCCTATCTCTAAGGGAGAACCCAGCCACCCTGCAGAGGAAACCCATTCGACCGCTTGTACCCGTGATCTCGTTCTTTCGGTCATGACCCAAAGCTCATGACCATAGATGAGGGTGGGAACGTAGATCGACCGGTAAATCGAGAGCTTCGTTTTTTGGCTCAGCTCTCTCTTCACCACGACGGACCGGTACAGCGCCCGCTTCACGGCAGACGCTGCCCCAATCCGCCTGTCGATCTCCCGCTCCCTTCTTCCCTCATTCGTGAACAAGATCCCCAGATACTTAAACTCCTCCACTTGAGGCAGGACGACCCCCCTGACCCGGAGAAGGCACTCTACCCTTTTCCGGCTCAAGACCATGGCCTCGGATTTGGAGGCACTGAGCCTCATCCCGGCCGCTTCACACTCGGCTGCGAACCAGTGAGAGCTGCAGATCACGTTCCGATGAAGCCAACAGAACCACATCATCCGCAAAAAGCAGAGATGCAATCCTAAGGCCACCAAAACGGATTCCCTCAACACCTCGGCTGCGCCTAGAAATTCTGTCCATAAAAGTAATGAACAGAATCGGTGACAAAGGGCAGGCTTGGCGGAGTCCAACTCTCACCGGAAATGAGCCCGACTTATTGCCGGCAATGCGGACCAGACTCTGACACCGGTCATACAGGGACCTGACAGCCCGTATCAAAGGGCCCGGTACCCCATACTCCCAGAGTACCCCCCACAGGGCCTCCCGAGGGATACGGTTGAACGCCTTCTCCAAGTCCACAAAACACATGTAGACTGGTTGGGCGAACTCCCATGCACCCTCCAGGACCCTACTGAGGGTGTAGAGCTGGTCCAGTGTTCCACGACCAGGACGAAAACCACACTGCTCTTCCTGAATCCGAGGTTCGACTATCCGACGGACCCTCCTCTCCAGGACCCCTGAATAGACCTTACCAGGGAGGCTTAAGAGTGTGACTCCCCCTGTAATTGGAGCACAACCTCCCGTCCCCCTTTTTAAACAGGGGGACCACCACCCCAGTCTGCCATTCCAGGGGAACTGCCCCCGATGTCCATGCAATATTGCAGAGTTGTGTGAGCCAACACAACCCTGCAACATCCAGAGCCTTAAGGAACTCATCCACCCCTGGGGCCCTGCCACATTACTAAATCAGAATACCGCAAAGCCTTTATTATTTATTATTAATTTTTCATTCTCTTAAGAATGTAGAGCTTATTAAATGATCTAAACATGACCTTAAAGTGGTTCCAGTTTCTCTCAATGGCCAACCTATTCAAACTGTGGCAAATTTTAAATACCTTGGGTCATTCCTGGACAGTCAGCTCAACTTTGCTGAAAACACTGATTATATTTTGAAGAACTTTTCTCAGAGACTCTACCTTTTAAGAAGACTTGGTGAACCAACTAGACTCTAGTTGGTTCACCCCTATGTCTTGAATTTGGAGGAGAAAAAAAATCTTAAAATCTTAAAAATAAAAAAAATATTTATCACTGCAGAAGGGTTCAGTGAATGCGCATATGAAAGTGGTGGGTTCGGTACCTCAAAAAAGGTTAAGAACCACTGCTCTAGAGTCACCATGGTTGCCATCTGATCATTTCTCTTTGGCCCAGTTTTACTCAGTTTTTGTCAGTTTAGTCAGAGAGGCACATCTTGATAGATTTGGTAGCTACAATAGACTTTCTAAATTTAAGTTAATGGATTGAACAATGCTCTATGAGATATTCAAAGCATAGAAGTAAAAAATAAATTCAGCCACATCCAGGATTCTGTGACAGCCCTGGGCCTTGTAGGCTGGTCTTGTTGTCCCTCTTTGTGCTCCTCCCATTTGCAGGTGTCCCTAATCGGGTGATTGGAGTGCAGGATACTTAAATCTGGCTGTCTCCGTCTTTCAGGGCGCTGGGTGGCTCGTCGTTGGTCGTTGGTCACTGGTCGTTGGTCACTGGTCGTTGGTGGTTTGTCGCCTGTGGCCCTCAGCGTCCACTCTGCAGAGGCAATGTTAGTTGCCAGGCCCCAGCTCCCCGTCTTTTGCACTTTTGAGTTTCTTTTGTTTTGATAGTTGTTTTTGTTAATAAACATTTACTTTTATTCACTTTAACCATGGTATGGTTTCATGTTTTTTGTTACGACCCCGAGCCAGTCGTAACAAATGGGGGCTCGTCCAAAGCAAGGATTCCTACAGTTTGTAAATTTGATGGTTTGAATGCGTGATGTTTTGTCATTCATCTTTTTTCATGTTTGTAGGAGTGAGCACTGACGTCACCGTTTGGGTTGGACACGGTCTTGTGACACGGTTTTTTTGGCCGGCTTGTTTTTTTGGGCAGCTGTGGCGTATTTGGTAGGTTGGTCCAATATGCAGGTGAGTGAAATGTTTTTTGAGCTTGTGCATCAGTGTTGGTTCTATTTTAGTGACTGTGTCTCCTGCTAGGCTAAGAGGTGCTGTCGCTTTAGACTTCACCTGTTTATTTTGATAGTGTCGTGGGGGTTTGCGGTTGGCGTTCACTGTGCGAGCAGTGATCTCGGGGGCAGTCCGTAAGATTAATTTCTTACTGGTT